>NC_079479.1:1543733-1846763 GCF_026230105.1 Diorhabda sublineata
GAAAATAAGTGAAAAATATGAGAAAAAAGTCTTGGAGAAGCCCACAGGTTATAAACCACCACTTAGATACATCAAATATGAGAAAAATATGAGAAAAAAGTCTTGGAGAAGCCCACAGGTTATAAACCACCACTTAGATACATCAAATATGAGTAAAATATGAGAAAAAAGTCTTGGAGAAGCCCACAGGTTATAAACCACCACTTAGATACATCAAATATGAGAAAAATATGAGAAAAAAGTCTTGGAGAAGCCCACAGGTTATAAACCACCACTTAGATACATCAAATATGAGTAAAATATGAGAAAAAAGTCTTGGAGAAGCCCACAGGTTATAAACCACCACTTAGATACATCAAATATGAGTAAAATATGAGAAAAAAGTCTTGGAGAAGCCCACAGGTTATAAACCACCACTTAGATACATCAAATATGAGTAAAATATGAGAAAAAAGTTTTGGAGAAGCCCACAGGTTATAAACCACCACTTAGATACATCAAATATGAGTAAAATATGAGAAAAAAGTCTTGGAGAAGCCCACAGGTTATAAACCACCACTTAGATACATCAAATATGAGTAAAATATGAGAAAAAAGTCTTGGAGAAGCCCACAGGTTATAAACCACCACTTAGATACATCAAATATGAGTAAAATATGAGAAAAAAGTCTTGGAGAAGCCCACAGGTTATAAACCACCACTTAGATACATCAAATATGAGTAAAATATGAGAAAAAAGTCTTGGAGAAGCCCACAGGTTATAAACCACCACTTAGATACATCAAATATGAGTAAAATATGAGAAAAAAGTTTTGGAGAAGCCCACAGGTTATAAACCACCACTTAGATACATCAAATATGAGTAAAATATGAGAAAAAAGTCTTGGAGAAGCCCACAGGTTATAAACCACCACTTAGATACATCAAATATGAGTAAAATATGAGAAAAAAGTCTTGGAGAAGCCCACAGGTTATAAACCACCACTTAGATACATCAAATATGAGTAAAATATGAGAAAAAAGTTTTGGAGAAGCCCACAGGTTATAAACCACCACTTAGATACATCAAATATGAGTAAAATATGAGAAAAAAGTCTTGGAGAAGCCCACAGGTTATAAACCACCACTTAGATACATCAAATATGAGTAAAATATGAGAAAAAAGTCTTGGAGAAGCCCACAGGTTATAAACCACCACTTAGATACATCAAATATGAGTAAAATATGAGAAAAAAGTCTTGGAGAAGCCCACAGGTTATAAACCACCACTTAGATACATCAAATATGAGAAAAATATGAGAAAAAAGTCTTGGAGAAGCCCACAGGTTATAAACCACCACTTAGATACATCAAATATGAGTAAAATATGAGAAAAAAGTTTTGGAGAAGCCCACAGGTTATAAACCACCACTTAGATACATCAAAAATGAGTAAAATATGAGAAAAAAGTCTTGGAGAAGCCCACAGGTTATAAACCACCACTTAGATACATCAAATATGAGTAAAATATGAGAAAAAAGTCTTGGAGAAGCCCACAGGTTATAAACCACCACTTAGATACATCAAATATGAGTAAAATATGAGAAAAAAGTCTTGGAGAAGCCCACAGGTTATAAACCACCACTTAGATACATCAAATATGAGAAAAATATGAGAAAAAAGTCTTGGAGAAGCCCACAGGTTATAAACCACCACTTAGATACATCAAATATGAGTAAAATATGAGAAAAAAGTCTTGGAGAAGCCC
Source organism: Diorhabda sublineata (assembly GCF_026230105.1). Classification (NCBI taxonomy): domain Eukaryota; kingdom Metazoa; phylum Arthropoda; class Insecta; order Coleoptera; family Chrysomelidae; genus Diorhabda; species Diorhabda sublineata. Next base: position 1,545,481 of record NC_079479.1, read on the forward strand.
ACAGGTTATAAACCACCACTTAGATACATCAAATATGAGTAAAATATGAGAAAAAAGTCTTGGAGAAGCCCACAGGTTATAAACCACCACTTAGATACATCAAATATGAGTAAAATATGAGAAAAAAGTCTTGGAGAAGCCCACAGGTTATAAACCACCACTTAGATACATCAAATATGAGTAAAATATGAGAAAAAAGTCTTGGAGAAGCCCACAGGTTATAAACCACCACTTAGATACATCAAATATGAGTAAAATATGAGAAAAAAGTCTTGGAGAAGCCCACAGGTTATAAACCACCACTTAGATACATCAAATATGAGTAAAATATGAGAAAAAAGTCTTGGAGAAGCCCACAGGTTATAAACCACCACTTAGATACATCAAATATGAGTAAAATATGAGAAAAAAGTCTTGGAGAAGCCCACAGGTTATAAACCACCACTTAGATACATCAAATATGAGTAAAATATGAGAAAAAAGTCTTGGAGAAGCCCACAGGTTATAAACCACCACTTAGATACATCAAATATGAGAAAAATATGAGAAAAAAGTCTTGGAGAAGCCCACAGGTTATAAACCACCACTTAGATACATCAAATATGAGTAAAATATGAGAAAAAAGTCTTGGAGAAGCCCACAGGTTATAAACCACCACTTAGATACATCAAATATGAGAAAAATATGAGAAAAAAGTCTTGGAGAAGCCCACAGGTTATAAACCACCACTTAGATACATCAAAAATGAGTAAAATATGAGAAAAAAGTCTTGGAGAAGCCCACAGGTTATAAACCACCACTTAGATACATCAAAAATGAGTAAAATATGAGAAAAAAGTCTTGGAGAAGCCCACAGGTTATAAACCACCACTTAGATACATCAAATATGAGAAAAATATGAGAAAAAAGTCTTGGAGAAGCCCACAGGTTATAAACCACCACTTAGATACATCAAATATGAGAAAAATATGAGAAAAAAGTCTTGGAGAAGCCCACAGGTTATAAACCACCACTTAGATACATCAAAAATGAGTAAAATATGAGAAAAAAGTCTTGGAGAAGCCCACAGGTTATAAACCACCACTTAGATACATCAAATATGAGAAAAATATGAGAAAAAAGTCTTGGAGAAGCCCACAGGTTATAAACCACCACTTAGATACATCAAATATGAGTAAAATATGAGAAAAAAGTCTTGGAGAAACCCACAGAGAAGCCAACCACCACTTAGATACATCAAATATGAGTAAAATATGAGAAAAAAGTCTTGGAGAAGCCCACAGGTTATAAACCACCACTTAGATACATCAAATATGAGAAAAATATGAGAAAAAAGTCTTGGAGAAGCCCACAGGTTATAAACCACCACTTAGATACATCAAATATGAGTAAAATATGAGAAAAAAGTCTTGGAGAAGCCCACAGGTTATAAACCACCACTTAGATACATCAAATATGAGTAAAATATGAGAAAAAAGTCTTGGAGAAGCCCACAGGTTATAAACCACCACTTAGATACATCAAATATGAGTAAAATATGAGAAAAAAGTCTTGGAGAAGCCCACAGGTTATAAACCACCACTTAGATACATCAAATATGAGTAAAATATGAGAAAAAAGTCTTGGAGAAGCCCACAGGTTATAAACCACCACTTAGATACATCAAATATGAGTAAAATATGAGAAAAAAGTCTTGGAGAAGCCCACAGGTTATAAACCACCACTTAGATACATCAAATATGAGAAAAATATGAGAAAAAAGTCTTGGAGAAGCCCACAGGTTATAAACCACCACTTAGATACATCAAATATGAGTAAAATATGAGAAAAAAGTCTTGGAGAAGCCCACAGGTTATAAACCACCACTTAGATACATCAAATATGAGTAAAATATGAGAAAAAAGTCTTGGAGAAGCCCACAGGTTATAAACCACCACTTAGATACATCAAATATGAGTAAAATATGAGAAAAAAGTCTTGGAGAAGCCCACAGGTTATAAACCACCACTTAGATACATCAAATATGAGTAAAATATGAGAAAAAAGTCTTGGAGAAGCCCACAGGTTATAAACCACCACTTAGATACATCAAATATGAGTAAAATATGAGAAAAAAGTCTTGGAGAAGCCCACAGGTTATAAACCACCACTTAGATACATCAAATATGAGTAAAATATGAGAAAAAAGTCTTGGAGAAGCCCACAGGTTATAAACCACCACTTAGATACATCAAATATGAGTAAAATATGAGAAAAAAGTCTTGGAGAAGCCCACAGGTTATAAACCACCACTTAGATACATCAAATATGAGTAAAATATGAGAAAAAAGTCTTGGAGAAGCCCACAGGTTATAAACCACCACTTAGATACATCAAATATGAGTAAAATATGAGAAAAAAGTCTTGGAGAAGCCCACAGGTTATAAACCACCACTTAGATACATCAAATATGAGTAAAATATGAGAAAAAAGTCTTGGAGAAGCCCACAGGTTATAAACCACCACTTAGATACATCAAATATGAGTAAAATATGAGAAAAAAGTCTTGGAGAAGCCCACAGGTTATAAACCACCACTTAGATACATCAAATATGAGTAAAATATGAGAAAAAAGTCTTGGAGAAGCCCACAGGTTATAAACCACCACTTAGATACATCAAATATGAGTAAAATATGAGAAAAAAGTCTTGGAGAAGCCCACAGGTTATAAACCACCACTTAGATACATCAAATATGAGTAAAATATGAGAAAAAAGTCTTGGAGAAGCCCACAGGTTATAAACCACCACTTAGATACATCAAATATGAGTAAAATATGAGAAAAAAGTCTTGGAGAAGCCCACAGGTTATAAACCACCACTTAGATACATCAAATATGAGTAAAATATGAGAAAAAAGTCTTGGAGAAGCCCACAGGTTATAAACCACCACTTAGATACATCAAATATGAGTAAAATATGAGAAAAAAGTCTTGGAGAAGCCCACAGGTTATAAACCACCACTTAGATACATCAAATATGAGAAAAATATGAGAAAAAAGTCTTGGAGAAGCCCACAGGTTATAAACCACCACTTAGATACATCAAATATGAGAAAAATATGAGAAAAAAGTCTTGGAGAAGCCCACAGGTTATAAACCACCACTTAGATACATCAAATATGAGAAAAATATGAGAAAAAAGTCTTGGAGAAGCCCACAGGTTATAAACCACCACTTAGATACATCAAATATGAGAAAAATATGAGAAAAAAGTCTTGGAGAAGCCCACAGGTTATAAACCACCACTTAGATACATCAAATATGAGTAAAATATGAGAAAAAAGTCTTGGAGAAGCCCACAGGTTATAAACCACCACTTAGATACATCAAATATGAGTAAAATATGAGAAAAAAGTCTTGGAGAAGCCCACAGGTTATAAACCACCACTTAGATACATCAAATATGAGTAAAATATGAGAAAAAAGTCTTGGAGAAGCCCACAGGTTATAAACCACCACTTAGATACATCAAATATGAGTAAAATATGAGAAAAAAGTCTTGGAGAAGCCCACAGGTTATAAACCACCACTTAGATACATCAAATATGAGTAAAATATGAGAAAAAAGTCTTGGAGAAGCCCACAGGTTATAAACCACCACTTAGATACATCAAATATGAGAAAAATATGAGAAAAAAGTCTTGGAGAAGCCCACAGGTTATAAACCACCACTTAGATACATCAAATATGAGAAAAATATGAGAAAAAAGTCTTGGAGAAGCCCACAGGTTATAAACCACCACTTAGATACATCAAATATGAGAAAAATATGAGAAAAAAGTCTTGGAGAAGCCCACAGGTTATAAACCACCACTTAGATACATCAAATATGAGTAAAATATGAGAAAAAAGTCTTGGAGAAGCCCACAGGTTATAAACCACCACTTAGATACATCAAATATGAGAAAAATATGAGAAAAAAGTCTTGGAGAAGCCCACAGGTTATAAACCACCACTTAGATACATCAAAAATGAGTAAAATATGAGAAAAAAGTCTTGGAGAAGCCCACAGGTTATAAACCACCACTTAGATACATCAAATATGAGTAAAATATGAGAAAAAAGTCTTGGAGAAGCCCACAGGTTATAAACCACCACTTAGATACATCAAATATGAGAAAAATATGAGAAAAAAGTCTTGGAGAAGCCCACAGGTTATAAACCACCACTTAGATACATCAAATATGAGTAAAATATGAGAAAAAAGTCTTGGAGAAGCCCACAGGTTATAAACCACCACTTAGATACATCAAATATGAGAAAAATATGAGAAAAAAGTCTTGGAGAAGCCCACAGGTTATAAACCACCACTTAGATACATCAAAAATGAGTAAAATATGAGAAAAAAGTCTTGGAGAAGCCCACAGAGAAGCCAACCACCACTTAGACACACCAAATATGAGAAAAAAGTCTTGGAAAAACCGACAGGTTATGGTTTGGAGACGGTGTGCCTTTGGTAGAAAGTCTTGTCCTTCTTGCATCTTTTCCCTAGATACTAGCCCTTCATATTCCTTATTTTCGTAGTAAATAGTGTAATCCTAAGGGCACACTCTTTTAAAATCGATTTTCATTCGAAAGTTATAATTTATTTTTGTTTTATCATCAACAGAACAAATCGATGGCGTACACTAATAAATTCCCAATTATTAAATCATATTCTTACGAGAAACCGGGCACGAATGACGAATGGCCATAATAAATTTCCCAACTTTCTCGGGAAAACAGAGCAAAGATCCAAAAATTTCATTGTAGCATGAAACCGAACCAGCGGAGTCTGGAAAATTCGGAGAAAATTAGCATAGTCTCGTTTCTTAGATGATTGAAACTCCCAAAAACTCGTTTTTCTTTGGCGAAAGTTTTGTTGTAAAAGTGAAAGGAAAGTGTGCCGCTTAATCAAAGTTCTTTTTTTTTATTCGTATTGAGACAATAAGTATTCCGGCGAAGGTGATTCAACTCGGCCCTTAGAGCTTTACGGTATGAATATTGAACAAGATACAGAGGCGGGTACACAGCTTTTCAAAGTTTCAAAGACAATCAATTAGCTTTAGGTAGAATGGAATTCAAAAGTGCCCGGACAAGTTTGAAGACATTTGGTCGTTGATTAAGTAAATAACCTCAAAAATCATCGACGTCTCTTAACGAGATAAAAAAGTCTGCCGACATTTTGTATAAAATCTTATTTGCGCCACGAGCGAACGCCCTTCATTCTAGTGATAATTATTATCAAATTTTCGAATATACTTTACGCTAATGATGAAAAGGGGCCGTAATAAAATTAGTTTCGTTAAGGGAAAAGATAGACTCGGTGAATCACGTTGTAAGGAAGGAATAAGGTTCTTTTTGTTCAAATAAATGATAGATTTATTCTGGAACTACTAAATTAGAACGTTGTCTAACAATATCGGAAAAAATTCCACCGTCAAATATTTATTAGAAGCTAAAGTTGACGTAGTTTGATGGTTTGGCTTGTAAAGTAACCCCATGATGCGGTATGGAGAAAAAAACAAGCCTTGAATGAAAAAAAGGTCTTGGAGGAACAATTGGTTAATTAGATTCAGTCACACGCTTGGAACACGCGAAGTTTTTGGTTTGGAGACGATGAGTCTTTGGTATGAAGCTTTTTGACCTCAACAAAAAGGCGTAGTTGGTTCCAGTTCTCATGTTATAACTCTAGTTCAACCATACGTGGTTGGGACTCCAAATCTAGCTCAAGGTACGCTCAAAAGTACCATATTGAGTAGCAACAGCTTGAACAACATTATTTTAGATATTTTAAAAGCTGGAAGCCTCTAGTTTGCAATATTTCCGTTACTTTCGGGAAACTTTGAGTGTTTTTCCAAGTGTCTCGTATAAGCAGCTTGAAAGCGATAATTTTTTCCATAAATTTCATCCCCGTATCAGTGTTACGAGCAGGCACGTTATTGTGCACGTGGAGTGGAAAACAGTGTAAGATGTATTATAACAACAGAACGCTTCGACGTATCTTCAGTAATCCCCACCTCTACGTGTTATATTCTATGTACATATATAGAGGAAAAACTTGCTACAAAGTGTTTTTCTTTCCTAAGTAAACATGTCGTCGTAATGCTTTCGGAATGAAATATAAACAGATTGCTGAATTTTCATTTTGAATAGTGTTAAGGATAATGTTTTAGGTACATATTTTTTGGGAAGTGATGGATTATAGGCGTATCGATGATAGAAAAACAAACAACAGGTGTTCGAAAGTACACGTTCTTTATTAATTTTCATTCCGACGAGAATATTTAACTAAATATAAATACGCTGAATAAATGATATTTATTTAACATCAATATCGACGTTTCCTTTCATATTTACAAATTATTAATTTTCTTATATTGTAAAAACACAAGTTTTAAGAATAGATTTAAAAAGTAAAAAATTCATAAATACGGATCTGGCGGATAATGTTGGTACGTATGACGTCATAGTAAACAATCGAAACATTTTAATATAACATGAATAAATGTGCAAATTTTATCTCGTTTAAGAATAGTATATATATTTTTGCTTAATATCCTACTTTTTTTGATATAATAAAATTTATTTTGACTTTATTATTATCAATTCTGTCGTACCTTATTCGCTTGACAGACTTTATTTCCGTTTAGTTTTCCGTCCGTCTCCTTTCAATGACCCATCCTAATTATCAAATATGATCGAAACAATTTAATATAACATGATAAAATGTACAAATTTTATCTCGTTTAAGAATAGTATATATATTTTTGCTTAATATTCTACTTTTTTTGATATAATAAAATTTATTTTGACTTTATTATTATCAATTCTGTCTTGACAGACTTTATTTCCGTTTAGTTTTCCGTCCGTCTCCTTTCAATGACCCATTCTAATTATCAAACATGACAGATTAATTAAATAATTATAACAAATCGATTAGTAATTAGTAAATCTTTTTAACCGATGCGTGTATAATCATTAGAAATATGTAAAAATTCAATAAATCAAGTCAGCATAGTGAGTGAATTAAAAAATAAATGTTGTGTACTATATCTGTGAACGAAAGCCAGGACCGTCTTTAAATTTACGAAACTAAATTATAAAAATCGTTTTGTATACGTCAAATTCGTTTTAATGGAAATTTATAATGAGCCCCAATGATTTCGTAACAATAGGGATGTTGAAATTATGTACACTTCAGCTCATTTCAACCGTAACACGATTTTAATGAGACGCAGTGTCAGAAAACTGAATTATAAGATCCCAGCTAAGGTAGACGGACGTAAATTTTATGCAAAGTCATCTCGATATGGATTAGGGACGCAAGAAATGTTTTTACATTAAATATTTATTGTACAAAAGACCTTTAGACATAATTTACTTTTTTATAATAAAGAAATAAAAGGAGAACTATTTGAGATTACATCGCACATCTTAAAACGTCGTGTTGGGTTCGTGAAAGCCAAGCATACGAGGGGGTGTCATAAAATACTGAGGAAGGACGTGGGTATGTTGGTTTTCCCTAAAACAAGCTATCAGATATATCGGAGTGGTTTAAGTTGATTGTATTTTATATGTTTGGATAGATTCGTGATTATTTTTTCGTTTTTGCGTAAACTTCCGTTCGAAAAACTTTTTATACTCCGAGCAATCAATTAAACGATTCTTATTCCACTCAACTTGTTGCATTTACATTCATAACGAGCAAGAAGTTGATCAAAAATATTCATAAAGTGGCGTAATTATTCATGATATGTGGGATCCGGCAAATTGCCAACTGGGTGTTTATGTTTCATTTAAATACAGAGCTCGGCTCCAACATTGCAAACTTGATGTTTATTAGAGGAATATGTCTATATTCCGCTGAACATTATTACAGCTGCAGAACAGAATAGTGTAGAGTTTTATCGAACTAAATTAGGGCATTAACTACGAAAAGGTCTTCTGTCATAAAATAACGTATAAATATACAATAAACGCATTATATTTGTGGTAAAACGCGCCATGTAACCTAAAATGTTCAATACAGAACAATATTCCTTCAATAAAACGATAATCCTTCCACGCATTACTGATCCGATACATGTTATAGGAAAAACCCAAAAACCTTCTACTTGCTTTTTATCCCAAACCCAGGCGAGGCGTTTTCCGCAGACTTTTAGCTAAAGCGAGGATAAATCAAGACTATACGGTGGCTGTTCTATCTCTACGAAGCCATATTCCTATGAAGTAGCCTTGGAAATCACTGTTTTAAGTCTTATTATAATGATTAACGTCTCCAGTGAAACAATTTTTGCATTTCTGGATAAAATGGTCGCGAATTCTTGGTAATCTATCTTTGTCGGAACATTTTATGAAAGCGGAAACTCAATTTGAGACATTTTTTGAAAGAATTTTAATGATTTGGAGTAGCTGACGCTCACATAAAGATTTTTACGCACTCTATGCGGTCAAGAACTCGTTAAATACAATCCCGGATCGAATTCCGAATTATTTTAGAACTGATCGCATGCGCAGTTTCAAAATAGTCACCGGGGGGGTTCCAAAACGAGTGACAATTTGATTTAAAAGAGTTGATTTAAAATATTGTTCATTCCGACACGTTTTCCGACGAATTTTAAATGAAATTTCGATCCGCGGAACCGGTAAAATAATAATAATGACGCAGCTATCTGGAAATTTGTGTATATCCACATCTGTTATCTACAAATTGCACTAATAAAAGGTGAAATATCTCGTGGAAAATGACACTTATTTCTCCGTAGCGCGTCCCTTTATTAAGTTTCATTGATTTGATATGGAGAATCAGTTTATTTCATTACATTTTCATTCGTATCAGATTTCCTTTGGGGAAAAAGTGAAGGGAAGGAGACGTGATTCAGTGTTTTGGGAAAAGTCTACTAGATTAACGGTAATGTAAAAGGGGGCGAATATATAATAACACCCCCGGTGTTTTTTATTTTTATAAAAAAAAACATGCATACAGGGTCCTTCACGACGAGCGGAATCGAAGTTTTTTTGAAACTTTCTTTTATACCAAAAGTGGACCCAAACTTGATATTTATTTAACATCAATATCGACGTTTCCTTTCATATTTACAAATTATTAATTTTCTTATATTGTAAAAACACAAGTTTTAAGAATAAATTTAAAAAGTAAAATATTCAAAAATACGGATCTGGCGGACAATGTTGGTACGTATGACGTCATAGTAATACAATCGAAACAATTTAATATAACATGAATAAATGTGCAAATTTTATCTCGTTTAAGAATAGTATATATATTTTTGCACAATATCCTACTTTTTTGATATAATAAAATTTATTTTGACTTTATTATTACCAATTCTGTCGTACTTTTACCAACGTACTTTATTCGCTTGACAGACTTTATATCCGTTTAGTTTTCCGTCCGTCTCCGTTCAATGACCCATTCTAATTATCAAATATGACCGAAACAATTTAATATAACATGATTAAATGTAAAAGGGGGGCGAATATATAATAACACCCCCGGTGTTTTTTATTTTTATAAAAAAAAACATGTATACAGGGTCCTTCACGACGAGCGGAATCGAAGTTTTATGAAACTTTCTTTTATACCGGAAGTGGACCCAAACTTCGTTATTTTGAATAGAATGTTATAGTTTTTATTAAATTTTCAAAATCTACGTAAAATTTCAATACAACTTTATATAAGGCATAGTATGCCTAAAGTCCACTATTTTTTAATTATTTCACATTTTCGAAATTTTTGAATACATGCAGCCCTCAACTAAAAAATTTATATTTCTACGTTTAAGTGAGTCACGTCTAATATTTTTGGGATTTGAATAAATAAAACATACAGCTTTCAAAATCTGTGGAAACTTTGACAAAAATTTATACAGGGTGTTCAGAAAATGGTGTCGAATTTCGCTATTTAAAAACTATGAAAATTACAGTTTCTACAAAAACCATTAAGTCGAATAATATGAAATTACTAACAAAATCCCCTTAATTTAATCCGTAGATTACAATGGTGAAGAAAAAAATGGGGGTTGCCATTCGAAAAAATCAAGTTTTCGAAGTTTTTAGATAGCAAAATTCGACGCCATTTTCTGAACACCCTGTATAAATTTTTGTCAAGGTTTCCACAGATTTTGAAAGCTGTAAGTTTTATTTGTCCAATTTCCAAAAATATTACACCTGACTCACTTAAACTTAGAAATATAAGTTTTATAGTGGAAGGCTGCATGTATTCGAAAATGTGAAATAATTAAAAAATGGTGGACTTTAGGCATACTATGCCTTATATAAAGTTGTATCGAAATTTTACGTAGATTCCGAAAATTTAATAAAAACCATAACATTCTATTTAAAATAACGAAGTTGTGGTCCACTTCCGGTATAACCGGAAGTTTCAGAATACTGAAATTATTTTAGTTGAAACAAGCATTTCGTAAAACCCATGTAAACAAATTTTCAGAACACTAGTCTCAGTACTTCTCCATATACATATCGATTCAGCTCGTCGTAAAGGACTGTGTATATAAGAGAATGCTTGAAAAACACTATTTTAATTAGTATAGAGAATTATCTATTTTTGTTATCGAATAGAGAATAGAGAAAATTAATTCCGACAGTCCTAAACGTGCTCCAAATATTCAATAAAAATGATTTGAATGACTATTATGTTGACAAATAATATTTATTCAATGAAATTTCGCCTAAATACTAGATTTTTATAATGCACACGTGTACATTTGGTTGCCTATATCAACAATCGTATGTTATGAAAATAAAATGTTTCATTATAATATTTCTTCGACGTTTTAGAAATAAATAAAGAAAATTAATTCTAACACACTTAGAGGTGTTCAAAATATAAATTAGAAATGATTTTAATGACTATTATATTGAAATATAATATTTATTCAAGGATATTTCGCCTAAATGCTAGATTTTTATAATGCACCCGTGTACATCTGGTTGCCTATATCAACAATCGTATGTTATGAAAATTAATTCATTCCGTTTAAAATAACGAAGTTTGGGTTTCAGAATACTGAAATTATTTTAGTTGAAACAAGCATTTCGTAAAACCCGTGTAAACAAATTTTCAGAACACTAGTCGCAGTACTTTTCGATATACATATTCGGCTCGTCGTGAAGGACTCTGTATATAATAGAATGCTTGAAAAACACAGTTTTAATTAGTAAAGAGAACTTTCTATTTTTGTTATTTAATCTTTTGAACATTCACGTTCTTTTGTTGAAAATCGCTAATAGACGTCGACGTTTCCAAACTCCTTTTTCCTTTTTCTGTGGAAAATAGATATTTTTCATTCAAAAGAGAGATCAGATTTGTCGTTCCACAGGAAAGGGGAGTGAATGAATGAAAAGGGTACAACGTCGTTGGATTGTTATCTCGGAAAAGATATGTACGATTAGCGTGCATTTATAAGGAGCTCCTTATATATAATCCTAGGGGAATTTCGAATGAATTTATGTCTCAAAATAAATTATGTAGTACTTAACAAGTACACGTTTATTTCATAAGTTAACAAACTAAAATTAAAATTAATCAGCTGACGTATGATGCAATAGCATACAGGGGGAGACATGTAAAATTATGGACATTTTTTTTATAGGAGGAAGCTGGTCGTTTTTTTCATTATCATACATTGAATAGAATATAAAATTAATTTTTTATGAATGAAATATTTTTCTAATTATCTATACCCCAACTGCGATACCCAAAATTGGAATATTTGCATCGAAAGGTACCGCCAAATAAAAATTTATCCTAAAGGTAACGCGTTACACAAGATTTTGTGTTTAGGTTAGAGAAATCTAATTACGTGCACGTTAGTTTCGAAAATTTTTTGGTGACATCCTTTTTGTGAAATTAAAAATCATAAATCGCTTTGTTAGGTTCACTTTACCTAAACCTATATAATATTAAGTAAGTAAATATATAAACAAGTGTAAAATGTGGTTAATGAAATTTTTACGAGTTGCACATAAAATAAAATGTTTCATTATAATTTTTAATTTTCCTTATATAACGTTTTTCATGCTTTCACCTGTGGTTTGTCGTACTAAGTAAATGAATACAGAAAATTAATTCCAGCAGACTTAGAAGTGCTCAAAATATTCGATAAAAATGATTTAAATGACTATTATGCTGAAATATAATATTTATTAAACGATATTTCGCCTAAATGCTAGATTTTTATAATGCACACGTGTACATCTGGTTGCCTATATTAAAGATCGTATACTATGAAAATAAAATGTTTCGTTATAATTTTTCTTCAAAGTTTTAGAAATAAATAAAGAAAATTAATTCTAGCAGACTTAGACTTGTTCAAAATATACAATAAAAATGATTTTAATGACTGTTATGTTGAAATATAATATTTATTTAACGATATTTCGCCTAAATGCAAACGTGTATATCTGGTTGCCTATATCAAAGATCGTATACTATGAAAATAAAATGTTTCGTTATAATTTTTCTTCAAAGTTTTAGAAATAAATAAAGAAAATTAATTCTAGCAGACTTAGACGTGTTCAAAATATACAATAAAAATGATTTTAATGACTATTATGTTGAAATATGATATTTATTTAAAGATATTTCGTGTAAATGCTAGATTTTTATAATGCACACGTGTACATCTGGTTGCCTATATCAAAGATCGTATGTTATGAAAATAAAATGTTTCATTATAATTTTTCATCAACTTTTTAGAAATAAATAAAGAAAATTAATTCTAACAGACTTAGACGTGTTCAAAATATACAATATAAATGATTTTAATGACTGTTATGTTGAAATATGATATTTATTTAAAGATATTTCGTGTAAATGCTAGATTTTTATAATGCAAACGTGTACATCTGGTTGCCTATATCAAAAATCGTATGTTAATGAATGAATCACTAACTTTGAGGCTGGCTGAGTAAAATTTTATAATGAAATACAGAAGTCAAATTATAACGGTGAAAATAAAATGTTTCATCATAATTTTTTTCAACGTTTTAGAAATAAATAAAGAAAGTTAATTCCAGCAGACTGGACGTGATTAAAATATTTCATAAAAATTAGTGTACGAGGGTGGTTCAAATATAAATTGGAATTTTTCGTCAACATCACGAAAAGTTCAATATCTTGGAAGTGGATATTAGACTGGTCTGTTAGGAAGGGTAGAGGAGATCCGGAAAGGTGGTTAAATGTGACGGACAGAAAAAAATTTTATTAATAGTAGGTTTTATTTGAGAAAGAAAACAATTAAAAAAAATACTGTAGCAACACCTCGGGCAATAAGTTTCCTTATTTCGGCCAACTTAATATTAATAGTAAATGAGTAATTCTCCCTTGGTAACGAGAGAAAATCTTGAGGTTATTACCTAAAGAATTTTCTCGGATATTATGAGAGAAAATTAGATTCACGTCTGCAACAAGATATTTTTAAACCTCGCAGCTATTTAGATTCTGTTTACTCTTCTTCGCAAAAATATTTAATAAAATATTCAAAACATTTTCGTTTATCGATGATATTACGTTATATAAATAAATATTTTTTATTCGCGACTGTTGTCACCATCATACACAATCCGTTTTTGATCATTTTATTACATAAAACACCGCTAAACATAAAAAAATTGAATTTCCCTAGAACAGATTCGAACCCGGGACCTGCATTTTCAATGGACAGAGCATTAACACTGAGCCACGTCGGATGACCCATCAATACGAAGCTTTGACAGTTCAAAAACGTTTTTCTGGTGGTGTACCATACAGAATTGACCGTTCTACGATGGTCTAATAGAAAAGTGGCGGAAAATCAGAGTTTGTGTCTTCAAATTACATGAAAATTCATTTTACTGTGTCAAAAATTGGTTTTTGTGCGTGCAAGTGGCTAAAAATTTGGGTTTTCTCAGTTAAATAGCGTCGAAAAGTGTTTTTAAGAGTTCAACGAGCCAAATCTAGTGAAAAATTAGACTTTTATCGATATGAATTGGGTAAAAATACACTTTCCCCAATCTAATCACCCCCAAAATTGTAATTTTGACCGATACCGACATCTATAAATCACAATAGCAAAAGTTATAATCCCCTCGACCGGTTTACATGTTGTTTGATCGCTTCAGAACCGTCCAACTATTCCCAGTAATGAAAAAATCGAATCGGTTGATAATTGGCGCAGTAAATGAAACCGAAAATCAACGTTTCCGTTGCCAGCGGTGGATCGAATAGGCAGGAAATGAATAAACGTGAAAAGTGGCGGAAAATCAGAGTTTGTGTCTTCAAATTACATGAAAATTCATTTTACTGTGTCAAAAATTGGTTTTTGTGCGTGCAAGTGGCTAAAAATTTGGGTTTTCTCAGTTAAACAGCGTCGAAAAGTGTTTTTAAGAGTTCAACGAGCCAAATCTAGTGAAAAATTAGACTTTTATCGATATGAATTGGGTAAAAATACACTTTCCCCAATCTAATCACCCTCAAAATTGTAATTTTGACCGATACCGACATTTATAGATCACAATAACAAAAGTTATAATCCCCTCGACCGGTTTACATGTTGTTTGATCGCTTCAGAACCGTCCAACTATTCCCAGTAACTAAAAAATCGAATCGGTTGATAATTGGCGCAGTAAATGAAACCGAAAATCAACGTTTCCGTTGCCAGCGGTGGATCGAATAGGCAGGAAATGAATAAACGTGAAAAGTGGCGCAAAATCAGAGTTTGTGTCTTCAAATTACATGAAAATTCATTTTACTGTGTCAAAAATTGGTTTTTGTGCGTGCAAGTGGCTAAAAAATTGAGTTTTCTCAGTTAAATAGCGTCGAAAAGTGTTTTTAAGAGTTCAACGAGCCAAATCTAGTGAAAAATTAGACTTTTATCGATATGAATTGGGTAAAAATACACTTTCCCCAATCTAATCACCCCCAAAATTGTAATTTTGACCGATACCGACATCTATAAATCACAATAGCAAAAGTTATAATCCCCTCGACCGATTTACATGTTGTTTGATCGCTTCAGAACCGTCCAACTATTCCCAGTAACTAAAAAATCGAATCGGTTGATAATTGGCGCAGTAAATGAAACCGAAAATCAACGTTTCCGTTGCCAGCGGTGGATCGAATAGGCAGGAAATGAATAAACGTGAAAAGTGGCGCAAAATCAGAGTTTGTGTCTTCAAATTACATGAAAATTCATTTTACTGTGTCAAAAATTGGTTTTTGTGCGTGCAAGTGGCTAAAAATTTGGGTTTTCTCAGTTAAATAGCGTCGAAAAGTGTTTTTAAGAGTTCAACGAGCCAAATCTAGTGAAAAATTAGACTTTTATCGATATGAATTGGGTAAAAATACACTTTCCCCAATCTAATCACCCTCAAAATTGTAATTTTGACCGATACCGACATTTATAGATCACAATAACAAAAGTTATAATCCCCTCGACCGGTTTACATGTTGTTTGATCGCTTCAGAACCGTCCAACTATTCCCAGTAACTAAAAAATCGAATCGGTTGATAATTGGCGCAGTAAATGAAACCGAAAATCAACGTTTCCGTTGCCAGCGGTGGATCGAATAGGTAGGAAATGAATAAACGTGAAAAGTGGCGGAAAATCAGAGTTTGTGTCTTCAAATTACATGAAAATTCATTTTACTGTGTCAAAAATTGGTTTTTGTGCGTGCAAGTGGCTAAAAATTTGGGTTTTCTCAGTTAAACAGCGTCGAAAAGTGTTTTTAAGAGTTCAACGAGCCAAATCTAGTGAAAAATTAGACTTTTATCGATATGAATTGGGTAAAAATACACTTTCCCCAATCTAATCACCCCCAAAATTGTAATTTTCACCGATACCGACATCTATAAATCACAATAGCAAAAGTTATAATCCCCTCGACCGGTTTACATGTTGTTTGATCGCTTCAGAACCGTCCAACCGTCCAACTAATAATCCTGCACTTTCGATCAGTTCTTGCGAGAGTTTTCCGGCCCGCAAGATTTCCTTCGCCATTACAGCGATTTGAGGAACAAACTTCAAGGTTTATCGACCGTATTTTTTATAGTTAGCTCTGGGACTAATGGGACGGTATACAAAAAGTTATTTTGAGCTTTTGTTTGCCCATTTAATTTATTGAGTACTGATTTTTTAAAAGGAGCACGTAAAAAACGAGACGAGACGTTACGTGCTTTTAATTTCTTGCAATTGCCGATGTTCCATAAAGTAAATTCAGATTACGATCATGAATAATAATCACGCAAATAAAGGAATTGAAGAAGGAGAAAGAAAACAAAGTAACGATCTCATTTGAATTCACTTAGGGCTCTAACAGTCGTTAACATTTCCAGAAAGGAATCCCAAAGAATGTTATTTAATTCAATTACGTATTCAAGATGCATTTCACAATTAAACTACCACTTTTTCAATAAGACATTTCACAGAATTCACGTGTGTTAATAATTCCATTTCATTCAAAAAGTTTTTATAATAAAAGTTGAATTTCTTATTTAATTACCCAGTCGTAAAAAAACCGACCTTCGGAATATTAGTCATAACTAAAATATCCACTGATATGACAGAAATTTATTTATCTTCTTTTTCCAATATTATATAAATTGGTCTTGTGCTTTGTGGGTATTCAGTAACTAAAAATCTTGAATAAATCGTATCGAGAAAAGCTTTTCGGGAAACGTATGGTTCTAAATATGATATAAAAAAAAAATTACATCTTTGACAAAATAAACGAAGTCATTTTATTATAAAAGTCCAAAAGATCGATCAATATAGATTGAGTTTCAAAAGAAAAGACATTTAATTATGTGAAGCAATTTATTTTCCTAGCCCACCGTCTCCTGTTGGGCCCTTCTTGCAACAACTTCATGCAACCATTAAAGCAGTGACGTAGATACTAGAAGCAGACAATTTTCACAAGTTTATATAATCGCATTATATCATTGAAAATATCGATTTAACGTGTTAACTGAACTAACAACGAATTTATCTTTTAAATGAATCTGTTGTTTATATTTTAATATAACTGAAGGTTCGTAGATTAATATATTTATCCGAATCTTGAGGTTCAAAATTATAAAATATTCACCGAAATAGTTTCGCCTACATGTTAGATTTTTCATAATGTACAAAAGTATATTTGGTTGCCTAAACCAAAAATCGTTAACAAATGAATCACCTAGCGACAAAGTTCTGTAATAAAATACTCCGAAGACTATCATTACAGGTTTCTTCTTATTTAATTATTCCACCCATTGCAGACACCGACAATTTAAGAAAACAACTGATCTATGTCAAGATGGCAACCGTATTGTATACCTGTGTTAGTTTTTTTTTTGTTTTCTTTTTTATAGTAAAAGTAGTTTTGTGTTGCTTATTGATTTTATGGTGTTAGTGGAGTCTATAAATATTTTTATATCAATTTCAGTGGAACTAAAACAGTTGGAACCTAGTTTTTTTGTGAAGTGAAATTTCAAGTAATATACAAAATTTTGAAAACACGTGTCTGCTTTTTCTTTAAATTACAGTAATTTTTTAGACATTGTTTTCAATTTTTGCATTCAAATTTAGATATATAGTGTATCAAACATGAATGAGTAATTTATAAAGTTGAGAAGTGATAATTGAGTGGCAGATGAAATGGTTAATGGATTTGTCTTCATTTGTCTTTTCAACGGCCTTTTCTAATGAGCTTTCTATTTCTGTTACTTTTTTCTTGTTTTTCTTTGTGTATCAAGCTTTATTTGTCTGTTCAATAGCCTTTTCTAATCAGCTCATTATTTCTGTTGCGGTTTTTTAATATGTTAACCCTTATTTGTTTTTTCAACAGCCTTTTCTAAAGAGCTCTTTATTTTGTTGTTTTGTTTGTGTTGAGCTTTATGTTTTTTTTGCTTCTTTTCTCCTGCTTCCTTCGCTGCTTCTTCACATTGTTCCATACTTACCTAACAAGGGTTGTCCGAAACATTTCTAAAGTGTATATTAGGTGAAAATTCGTTACAACTTGAAAAATATCAAGTACATTAATGGAAATAAATATAAAATAATAGGATTTTAAATAACTATTATCATATTTGCCTTTTAAATTGTCAGTAAATCAGATATTTCACTGAAACTCACGAAATTGAGGTTGGGTTGTTGTTTCGGAAATAAATTAATTTTATACAAAATCGAATCAATTAATTCGGGTGTAAGGTTTGTAAATAAACAAATAATAAATTCCAAATACATTTATTTGAACATTTTATACAAATTTGTGATAAAAACATTGATAAACATCTAAAACATTAACTAAGGCTCACAAAGAGCTTTAAATGATCTATTGCCAACGAAAATAGGGCATTTATATTAATATTATTTTACTATAAAAAAAAACAATTAGAATGTATTAAACTATAATTTATAATTACAGTTAATCATAAGACATTTTTTAGAATAATTCTGTTAATATTATAAGTTTTTAGAACTTATTAGATATTTCAATCGGGAGGGTGTTGGATATTTCTGAAGGATTTTTTTTAGTAATGCTTTTATATATAGGCAGATACTATAAGACAGTAATTTTTATTTGCCATTCAAATGTGAAAATTTAAACTAAATTTGCAACAATTGTTTTGATTAACATTTTTATCCTTTTTCTCACTATTTAGTAGCATTTAAAAGATATTTTATTTAAATTAACAGTATTTGATGAAAAAACGAAGCAAATTTGTCAATTGTAATTGAAAACAGATTTAAATATGGGTTTTAGTTTTGAGATGGGTTTTTAGATGGCATTTTAAGTTTGTCTTATTCACAGTTTGATAGAAACAAATTTGGCATTTGTGAATTTTATAAGTAATCGATTGCATTAATATTAAATTATTTTTGTGCTTATTTAATATATGAGCGTCCATATCTCTTTTTCTCATATAAAATGTCTGACAAAGTTGACATTTGAACGGTTTTTCATTATTATGAATTCGTAAATGTTTATTCAAATCTCCTTTACGATTAGTAGAATAATTACATTTAGTACAAAGGTTTTCTTTTTTTATATCCATTTGTTTTTCCAATTTTTTAATACATTTGTGGTATTCCAAGCTACTTTTTATGACAGTTTTAAAAGCGCAATATTCGCATTGAAATATTTTCCTTGTCAAAATTTTAACTTTGTTAGGATGTTTCGTAACAAAATGATTATCGAGACCTAACTTAGTTCTATAAACAATTTTACATTCAACACACAAAAATCTACTCGCTTCGTGTATTTTCGAATGGTTCTTAAGATTATTTTTGAAATAACCCTTATATCTACATATATTACAATAAAAAATTTCATTCATATTCTCTTTTTCGTGTTTACTTAAAACATGTCTCTTCAAATAACTCTTAGATTTACTCATATAATCGCAATATGTACATTTGTGTTTTTTCTTATCTTCAACATCTTCCACCCTATAAACATGCAAAACATTAGGCGTTTTGTGGGCTTAGATGAATACCGCAGTTCAATTAGTTTATAATAAGTAGTCGTAGTGAACAGTCCGAAATAAGAAAGTAACAGAAAAATTCAAATAAATTAGTAGCAGTGATAAGTGACTTACTATAAGTTAGTTAAGTGTATTAGTACTCGGTAGTAGAACCTCAAACTACCTCACCAAGTGAAGGAAAAGTAACGGTAGAGTAAAATAAAGTAAAAGATGACAAAAATGGCCTTCTGAAGGGTACCACCAAGTAGTTTCATCGTCTATTCAGTAATAGAACCTCAAACTACCTCACAAAGTGACGGTAGTACCAGGAATTGTGTTATACTACCAAATCAGTACAAAACGGAACCTTTTTGGTGGAAAATACACCAATGGAATGGAGGAGGTTGATGATTACACCGATTAAGGTAAGATAAGGGTTGATCTATCGGGACTTTGCGCCACACTACCCCACTGATTCGACTAATAGCAAAAATTTGATAATTTCAATAGAAAAATAGTAAAAAAAACAAATTAGAGTTACCAAAAAATGCTTAAAACTTTAGACATATCTGTGATTATTGACGGTTTAGTTTAAATGATGATAAAAAATAAAAAAATAAAGTTTTAGAGTAGCCAGGGACGTAATAAAATGTTTTTTCGTGACTTACTTTTTTTTCCCTTCGAATCTGCGTCTACAATATTTTTCGTGCTGCTCCAAATATTCCTTAGAGGTCAAACCACATTCGCAATATTTGCAAATGAAAAATTCGTCAACTTTTCTCGTTCTTACAGGATTAAATTTACATTTAACCTCGTGATTATCCCTATAACCCCCGTTAGTGAATCCGATATGGCAGTATTTGCAAGAAAACGACGCAATTTCGTCTATTTGTTCAATTGGTTCGAAATAACTCTTCGTATTGATACCCAAATTTTTGGCAAAACTATTACCGTAATAAATCAACAATTCTTCCCCCGGGAATATATCTTTCGACGTTCTATAGTACAATTCCCTTTTATATTGATAAGCTATCAAATTCTGTTCCGAAACGTTACGAGCACAATTAACATAACGCAAATAATTCGAATATTTTTCATCGCTACCGTCAATCTGAAAGGAATTATTTAAAAATCGACCAGAATCCTAGATATCCTACTCACTAAATACCCGTCCCTCAATTTCCAAGCATAACCTTTAAAAGTGTCTAATTTCGTCGCTTTTCCTTGATAAGGACCCATACGTATTCCTTTTTGCACAATTTTTAATGCGAAAACGCCTAAACCGTGAATTTTCGAAGGTCTAACCTCCAAAATTCCCTTAGGAACTGTTTTTATTGCACGCATTTCGACACCCATCGGTACCGGATTATCTTTTAATATAACTAGCATACCGCATTTCGAACAATAATCCAGATAATCTTCCTCGCAATTATCACAAACTATTAAAAAAATATATTTAATCAAATTTGGTTAATTTTTAAGTACACCCTGTATAGTACTTACAAACATAACGATCGATTGTCGTTTCTTCTTCTTCGAAATAATTTTTTGCAGAAACGTTTCGCTTTGGATACTTTCGTACTGCGAATTAAAAAAAAATTATACCCAACCCATAATAAAAAACTTTATGATAAAAAAAAATTCTAAAAGAAACTTAAGAGTATGACATATTTTGTTTTAAACATGTAAACAAAAAGAATGTGGCAACGCTGTATGAGTAATGAATAACAGTTTCAATATAAAACCTTTTTTTATCAACTCAATCTTTTTATATTTTTTTTGTTAAGATTTATCTTGGTTTTAAATCTTTTTTCTATGAAAATCAGTTTAAAATAATATTTGACGCTTCAACCTACTCAACTGATTTTCATACGAAAGAGACCTGTAATCAAAACAAATCACGAAAAACTTTTTCCCATATTCATATAAAATGTCTTTACCAAAAAGTCATAATAAACAACAAATCCAAACATGAAAATAACGAATTTCAAATCAAAAAAATTATTAATTAAAAATATCAACTAATATTCAACAGTTGACTAAATTGAAGACTTACGGGTAATATCCGTGACAGATTTATGTTTTAACTGTTTTGGTACAAGAAGTTTTTTATTCTTTTCTCGCATAAAATCAGGTTTGGGCATAGGGTTATCTAGGAGTAATATCCTTTTTCAGTATACGAATTTAATAAAACAGATTTTCTTTGAAAACTTACCTTCCCAATAATCTGGAATATCCACATAATTCCGGGTCATTTGCAAGTATGTTCTTTTCATGGAGTCTGCCAATTTCCTCCATGTTTCTGATGTAAAATACTTGCTAATTAACTGTTGCACGGCTTTAGATTCTCCTTCGAGAAACTCATTCATATTTCAATGTTAATTGATGTTATATTGAGAATTATTAAAGTACTTTTACGGTGAAAATCGTTCAAAAATATTAGTAACACAACGGTGGTTTTTAAACACGACGGACATTTTGAATTCAAAAGCCATCGCTAGTTTTCGTATATAGTTAACTAGTCAAATTAACAACTATTATAAGATTATTAATACGTATATAATTTTATAATTGAGTTTATATTATTATTAAACAACTAAAAATTGTAATCTTTTTTTAAATAATTCCATCGAAGTTTTATTTATTTAAATATAATTAATTATATGATATTAATAGTTGCGGATTTGACTAAAAAGGTATAGTAGAGTCCTGTAAAATACTAGAGTGTCTTTGTTTATTTTATATTCGATACATAGTTCTATCCTTAGAGAGTTCAATTGTTTTAGAAGTAGTGGTACGGTAAATAACGCCATATTAAAATTTTTAAACTTTCTTTTATCTTAATACGTTAGTTAATTAAATTAGATTCCACTCAAAGTGAAATTAATCCTAAACATGATATATATTGAATGTGAAATATGAAAGGTTTAATATCGAGCTTTAAATGTATGTATTAGTGCAAAAAACATTAATTTTCACGTGAGAATTATAGCGCTTATTTCAATTAATCATTGTGAGGTTAAAGTAAGTTTTTTAGTCAAAAGTGAATACCAATCATTCCATGTGAGTGTTTTGGAAAATATTACAAACAAAACTGTGTCGCGAGTTTTCGGATTCAAAAACAAAGAATGTGGTAAAGGATTAATACTTATCAGTTTATTAGGAATTCCTTGGTATATGAAATCAAGTAAGTCTTCAATCAATTTTTTTTACATATACATTGATTTTAATCAAAACACTATTGTTTGCTTAGTTAGAATGTGTTCAATATAACAATAATCATTTACCAACTCATTTTTAAAGCATTTGATGGTTTATATCAGGGTTTCTTTTACTTTATAGCTTGAAATCACTTTTTGGTTGTGTATAGTTGAAATAAAACTACATTTTTCTAACAGACAATACTTATTTATTACTATATTACAGGAAAAAAATATTAATAAATTGTATAATACAGATGTGTGTATAATATGTATATATATAAGTACATGTGCCATATGTAGAGCAATAGCCGTGCTCTAATACATATAAATCAAAATAAATACAATAAAATAGCTTTCGTTATTTCTTTAACATTTGCAGAAGAATCTCTAGAACTAATATAAATTTCTCTTATAATGTAACACTTCGAATTCTCGTTTTTTGATGGTAATATTTATCCTTTTTAAACATTTGCCAAAAAGTAAAACAATTTTTTCTAATACAGTTAATAACAAATTTTAGTAACAAAGTTATAAACTTTGTTCCTTATAACATACAAAGTAATGGAAATGATAGATTTAATGTCACTTTCAATAGTTAACCCTGTATATATTCAAGGTATAAATTACTATTTTGTTATAAAACAAAGAATTAATTCAGAAGGAATTGACTATATGAGGAAACTAAGAAATATCTGGTAGGTTAAAAAAATTTCCTATGTACCATTGTAGGTTTAGGTAAAATCTAGTTTTTTGCATTTTTTAACTAAAATATGATAAATATTAAAGAGATAAGAGGTATGCTGACTGTTGGCAATTAATCAATAACAGTGTGAATGAATAAATAAAGATCAATGAAGAAGGGTAAACGGAAACTGAAAGCTTCAGAAGCTCCGGAAAATGTGATTAGGATGGAATAGAACAAGATCTAAAGAGATCAAACATTGGAGAAACAAGTCCAGAGGTAATCTGGGTCGAATTAATGAAGAAAAAGCAACAACGATCTATTGAGGAGAAGTGGAGAGAAAAAGAGTGATTAAAAGCCCCAAGGAAAAGTGTTTAGATGGGGTAGAACAAGACCTTAATAGAAAGGGAGTTGAAAATTGGTAATACAAGGCCAGAGACATCTTTAGAAAATGATTGTCAGCAATAAAGATCTATAGAGGAGAAGTAGAAAGATAGAGGGGTTGGAAACCATAAAAAAAGGTTGAGGATGAGGTAGAACAAAACTTAATGAGAGAAACAGGTGAAAATTGAAATAAAAACACCAGATATCAGATGAAGTGGCCTAATTTACCAGTTTACTGCTAATTAATTCACTTTCGATTTATTTCCACCATACACATACTAGTGACTTTTTATTTTTCAAGTGTATCCATATATTTTGTTTTGTATTTTTTGGAAACTTTAGGAAAATAACATCTACAAGGGGTTGGTAATAGAATAGACGCCATTTTGGGGATATAATTAACAAAAAATGAAAATTTTTGTTTTTTATTTATTAATTTGTTCAAGAAAAACTTACTGTTTCATTACCTATACCTGTATATATTGAATAAATTTAATTTTCTTTCAAAAACTTATATAAAAATATAAAAAAATGGAATGATTTTTACATAAATGCATAATTTTAGAAAAAAACATTCTCTCAAATATACTGGATTGATAATTTTAAAAATAAGTTTTTTCATTTTTTAATTATCTTATCAGATAAACGAGATATCGCCTTTTTATGATAACTTGGGACAACCTGTATACTATAAACAGCATTAATTTTTCTTTCACTATATATTATTTATAAAAAAGTCAGATATGCATGAACATTTTTTTTTCAAACATTGAAAGGAAAACTGAAGAAGAAACTAATAAAACCGAAAATTTTAAAATATGATATAACCTAAAAATTGTAAATTAAGTAACTGGTATACATTTTTAAGTAGAAGTGCTACAATGATATAATTTCGTCAGCCTTGTACTAAATACAGTGTGAGGCATTTAAAATGGAATGTAATATCAACAATTCCGGAATAGTTACTCTAAAAATAAATCTTTTAATTTGAATGGTGTTTATCATTTCGTTAAGTTGTTAAAATAAAAAAAAATTGAAAAAGAATAAGAAAACATATAAGATCATTCGTATAAACTCACATTCAATTTTCCGGTCATCAATTTCGTCTCCTAACCACTGCTCAAACTACAGTTGGTAGACAAATGTCACGTGTGCGGTGTGTGCAGGGTCGGTTTAAGAAATAAGAGTCTAACATTTTGGATTTCAAGTGACATAACACGTTGGAATTATATTTTTTTGTTTCAATTTGTTCGTTAATATTGTATTTTTCTCATTGTACAATAATTTTCATCAAAAAATAATTATTTGTAGTGAACAGGGTCGGTTTAAGAAACGAGAAATTAAAATTTTGTAATTCAACTGATTTAACACGTCGGAATTGTACTTCATTGTCTTGATTTGTTTGTTGATATTGTATTTTTCTTATTATTCAATAATTCTCATCAAAAACCAATTTTTTGTGGTGTGCAGGGTCGGTTTAAGAAATAAGAGTCTAAAATTTTGGATTTCAAGTGACATAACACGTTGGAATTATATTTTTTTGTTTCAATTTGTTCGTTAATATTGTATTTTTCTCATTGTACAATAATTTTCATCAAAAAATAATTATTTGTAGTGAACAGGGTCGGTTTAAGAAACGAGAAATTAAAATTTTGTAATTCAACTGATTTAACGCGTTGAAATTGTACTTCATTGTCTTGATTTGTTTGTTGATATTGTATTTTTCTTATTATACAATAATTTTCATATAAAATTAATTTTTTTTGGTGTGCAGGGTCGGTTTAAGAAATAAAAGAGTTAAATTTTGTATTTCAAGTGACGTCACACGTTAAAATTGTACATTTTGTTTTGATTTGTTTGTTGATATTGTATTTTTCTTAGTATACAATAATTTTAATGAAAAAATAGTTATTTAAACAAAATTCAAATGTTATTACTTTGTTTTTAAATGTATCACACTGTAAAAATCTATTTATATAAATTGACCAGGTCAGGGTCGGTTTTTTTAGAGCTCTACTTAATTCGTTTTAAGTACTTAGTATAGTAATTGTGCATTTTTCAAAAAATCGTAGGTGTGAGATTATATATGAGTGAATATAGTTATTTTTTTTTCAATTTTATAAATTTATTTTATAAAAAAGGATCTAGTTTAAGCGTAGATTAAGTCATTTTTTGATGTTGTATGTATCCTGAGATTTACAACCTTTCAAGCAAAAAAAAAATAATTTTTAAGTACATTAAAATTATTCAAAACTAAATCTTGCAAAAAAAACTTGAATTCACTATACATCGACTTATATTTATGAATAAATTTATTTTCATCACAGTTTTCATGATCACGTGGTACTTTTCAATGAAAAAGTGGAGTACATAACCTCATTAAGCACTGTTGCCAACTTGATAAGTTTTTCTCTAAAATTGGGCAATATGGTGTGGTACTACTGGAATGTTGAAGGATTAAGTTATTTTGTATTTAATTAGGTGAACGTAAAAAGTCATTTTTTCCAAATTTGTACCGATTAGTCTTCTCAAATGATTAAATTGTACTTCGAAAAGTGGTACCACTGTAATACTGATAGAACGTGGTACTTATTAATGAAAAAGATGAGGTATATAAACTCGTGTATCACTTTTACTTTCATATTAAGTGACAATTTGCCGTTTTCATTGAAATCTGTGAAAATTTCATCTTCAAATATAAGAATTGGACTTCGAGAAGCAGTACTAGTGTAATAATTCGAAAAACTGTACTTTTAAATGAAAAAATTAAGTACATAACCTCATTCGCTACTGTTGCCAACGAAATTTCGTATGTTCCTTTTAGATATGTTGAGATTCGCACCTGCAAATTAAATAATTAGTCTTTATGATATGGTACTACTGTTATTTCAAGGATAAGTGGTACTTTGAATGAAACATCGAATTATATAATCTCATTTATCACTGCTACCGACGTAATGACTGACATTTTGTCATTTTCATAGGAATTTGTAAAGAATTGGAGTACGTTGAATGGTACTAGTGTAATTTCAAGGTTGCTTGGTACTTTTTAATGAAAAAATTAAGTACACGACCCCATTTATCACAGTTACCAAATTTGTAAGTAACATTTTATCTTTTGTTTATAAAAATTGTAAAGATGAAGATTTTTTATTGAAGTAATAGAATTTTAAGTAGTAGTACTACTGTAATTTTGATAAAACGTGGTACTTTGCAGTAAAAAAGTGGAAAATATGAACTATAATCACTGTTATAAAATTGGCAAGTGACAGTTTGTCATTTCCTTTTAAGAAAGTGAAGTTGAAGATGCTACAATGAAAAAATGGATGTTGTCAAGTGGTACTGCTATGATTTTGAGAGTACCAGGCGCTTTTCAATAAAAAAAAATGAAGTATTTAAACCTATTTATCACGGTTACGAACATAATAAGTAACAGTTTCGAAATTATGATCTTTAAATAAAAAATAATTAGCGTTTGAGAGTTGGTACTACTGTAATTCGAAGTACTTTTCAATTAATAAACGAATTTTCACAAATATAATGTCGATGTAAACTCAATTGATAAAGTAGAGACTTTCTAATTTTTTTTTTCGTAACCACCGAACTGAAAAATGGACCAAAATATAATTTTGAACAAATAATTTCAAATAAAAAAAACTGTTCCAGAAGCATTTCGTTTTAACTCACCCCCTCACTATGTACACATTGCACAGACTAGTCCTGGCAAAAATTTCCAACCACCCTTATACCATTTCCCTTTTCGGCACCCCTCGATATTGGAATGAATCACATCTTTGAAAGATACAGTAGAAATTATACTTTTCGGAACAATTAACTGTTCCGTTAAGTATAATTTCACCGAACTATATTTTTTCTACGACACGATATAAATAAAAAAAGATATATACGTAAAAATCAACAAAAAAAATTCACCATTTAACAAAACACACAGATCCAGAAAATACTTCCAAGATCCACCGTAACAAAAAAAAAAATCAAAAGACTAAAGTTGTATCTGAAACGCTTTAGGAGTAGTACTGGTTGACAAAAAAGGGTTAGTACTGTTAGTCGCTTGTCTAGCTGCCAGTTCGGCCCATTCGGCATCGAAAGGATCCGCTTTGGTACTTTGGAACGAGTCCGATCCTGTATCTAAAGACACCGCTCTCGATTGTGTCTTAAACGACGGTGTACGTCTAGGCGTGGACCCGTCCATTTTCCCCAACGTAGGAGAGGAAGACTTGACCATTTCCAACCATTGTTCCGGTTTGGGAAGCGTCGACGTCGAACTCGTTGTAGTGTTAACCTCGTTCTTAGGACTCAAATTCAAAGTGACGGGAGCGAAAACGTTCGGAGACGTTCTGTAGCTGTTGTTTATCGCGGTCGCGTTCAGCGTATTCTGGTTAACGGAACTTTGATTGTTGAAATTGAAATCGTCGGATCCGCTGTGCGTCAATTGACTTAAACCCTGGCTCAGCTGTTGGCAGAGCGCAGTTACGGAATCTCCCGGTGATATTTCGGGTATCGGCGATACCTGCGGTTTACCGTTCGCCGTTGGAGACGTCGGCGATTTGTAGGAATTCAAACGGGCGGTATTACTCGGGAGATCGTTGACGCGCAGCGACATCTGTCGTTTGAACGGAGAACTTTCACCCAGAGTACTGAAACTAAAAAAAAATGGATATAGAAATATACGGGGTGTTCAAATAAAATAAAA
This sequence comes from Diorhabda sublineata, assembly GCF_026230105.1. Classification (NCBI taxonomy): domain Eukaryota; kingdom Metazoa; phylum Arthropoda; class Insecta; order Coleoptera; family Chrysomelidae; genus Diorhabda; species Diorhabda sublineata. The sequence continues at coordinate 1,573,954 of NC_079479.1, forward strand.
ATGAGATTAAAAATAAAAAAACAACCGATCGTTAGTATACGGGGACGAGTCAATAATATGTATCAAAGTCCGAGAGTCAGTATTATAAGAGGACGAGTCAAAAATATGTAGTGACGTAATTATAGTTAACCTTATACGGGGACGAGTTAAAAAGAATGGTGGCAAATTAGAGAAATAATGACAGTCGAAACTAAAAAGAGACAACCGATAGTCGATATTTTACGAGGGAGATTTAAAAAGGTGTTGTGACTTGAATTAAGTGGATATTAGTAGTGGAATGGCTAAAAAGGTACAACCAATGACCAGTGTATTACGAGGATGGGTCAAAAAGGTGTGAAACGACAATCAAGAGTCAACTAATGGTCGATATTTTACGAGGGCGATTCAAAAAATGGAACAACGTGAAATGAAATGACAGTCAATGGCCAAAAGAAGAGATCAATAGTCAGTACTTTACGAGTACAAGTCAAAAAGGTATATGAGAGGGCGTTAAAAGAAGTGCGCAGACATTCATTGGTCAATTTTATACGAGGACGATAAAAAAAATGTGAATCGTCCAACAATAGCCAAAAGAAACAATCAATAGTCAGTTTTTTACGAAGACAAGTCAAAAAGTGTTGTGATAATGAGACAAAAAATGTTTCACGGGGAATAATCAAAAAATTGACACAAAAAGTGAAAGAAATAAATGATGAAATCAATGGAATGAAAAGTCAATAATATACGAGGACGAGTCAAAAATGTGTATTGTCGAAAAAAGTAGAAGGAAATTCGAAGGAAAAGTCAATAGAATGAAAAGAAAACTGTCAATGTTATACGAGGACGAGTCAAAAATTTTTATCAACTAAAAAAGTAGAAGGAAATTCGGAGGAAAAGTCAATAGAATAAAAAGAAAATTATCAGTGTTATACGAGGACGAGTCAAAAATTTGTATTGACCAAAAAAGTTGAAGGAAATTCGGAGGAAAAGTCAATAGAATAAAAAGAAAATTATCAGTGTTATACGAGGACGAGTCAAAAATTTGTATTGACCAAAAAAGTAGAAGGAAATTCAAAGGAAAAGTCAATGGAACGAAAAGAAAATTGTCAATGTTATACGAGGACGAGTCAAAAATTTGTATTAACCAAAAAAGTAGAAGGAAATTCGAAGGAAAAGTCAATGGAACGAAAAGAAAATTATCAGTGTTATACGAGGACGAGTCAAAAATATGTATTGACCAAAAAAGTAGAAGGAAATTCGAAGGAAAAGTCAATGGAACGAAAAGAAAATTATCAGTGTTATACGAGGACGAGTCAAAAATTTGTATTGACCAAAAAAGTAGAAGGAAATTCGAAGGAAAAGTCAATGGAACGAAAAGAAAATTATCAGTGTTATACGAGGACGAGTCAAAAATTTGTATTGACCAAAAAAGTAGAAGGAAATTCGAAGGAAAAGTCAATGGAACGAAAAGAAAATTGTCAATGTTATACGAGGACGAGTCAAAAATTTGTATTGACCAAAAAAGTAGAAGGAAATTCGAGGAACAATCAATGGAACGAAAAGAAAATTGTCAATGTTATACGAGGACGAGTCAAAAATTTGTATTGACCAAAAAAGTAGAAGGAAATTCAAAGGAAAAGTCAATGGAACGAAAAGAAAATTGTCAATGTTATACGAGGACGAGTCAAAAATTTGTATTAACTAAAAAAGTAGAAGGAAATTCGGAGGAAAAGTCAATAGAATAAAAAGAAAATTATCAGTGTTATACGAGGACGAGTCAAAAATTTGTATTGACTAAAAAAGTAGAAGGAAATTCGAAGGAAAAGTCAATGGAACGAAAAGAAAATTGTCAATGTTATACGAGGACGAGTCAAAAATTTGTATTAACTAAAAAAGTAGAAGGAAATTCGGAGGAAAAGTCAATAGAATAAAAAGAAAATTATCAGTGTTATACGAGGACGAGTCAAAAATTTGTATTGACCAAAAAAGTAGAAGGAAATTCGAAGGAAAAATCAATGGAATAAAAAGAAAATTGTCAGTGTTATACGAGGACGAGTCAAAAATTTGTATTGACCAAAAAAGTAGAAGGAAATTCGAAGGAAAAGTCAATGGAACGAAAAGAAAATTATCAGTGTTATACGAGGACGAGTCAAAAATTTGTATTAACTAAAAAAGTAGAAGGAAATTTGAAGGAAAAATCAATGGAATAAAAAGAAAATTGTCAATGTTATACGAAGACGAGTCAAAAATGTGTAGGGACGAAAAAGTGTGAGAAATCACTGGACTTAAAAAAAAAATGCCTAAAAAATAAATTTCGTTAAAAATACTGATAAAAATATTACAAATCGCAAAAATTTAAAAAGCGTTTTCGATTACGATGACGATTATTACGAGTAAATCTTACCCTCTACAACTGCCTTGTCTCTGTAACATACTGGGCGTCGCGTGGGGTCGTTCGATAGCGAATGGATTAACTGGAGGCGGCGGTTTCGAATTCGTAGGACCAACGTCAATCCCCCTTTCCCTTTCTAATCGTTCCGTTAAACTTTGTTGTCTAAACGAACCGCTCCGAGTGAAAGTATTATTTTTGGTATCGAACATCATCGTAACTCCGCATTCTTTGTCCCTTTTTTGTTTCCTGCGAAAATAAAATTATAAAATTCCATTCGGAAGCGAATTTATTTCGTAAAATTATCGATTTGATGCGAACCTTTCCAAACAAACGGCAAAAGCGCATCCGACAGCGTGCGACAGTCTTTCTCCGCTCTCCCTCATAGCTAGAAACCCATGACACATCCACCTCCTCGTCGTACCGTCCCTGCAAATGTAACTAAAACCTCGTTCGTGATTTCTATCGGGTGCGCAAAACGAAACTTTCTCTATTGTTTGATCGACTATTAAGCCTTTGGTTTCTTCTTCGACAACTCTAAGTCCGTCGCCGCTTACGTGCAAGACCGCTCGAACGGGTCTTCTCCTGGAACCCTACAACGACGATATAATACGCTATATACAACACGCCATAATATTTATTTATACCTACCCTTAAAACTTTGAGGGCTTCTTCGCAGACTTGCATCCCCCTCGAATCGAAAACTTCCACACAACCCATATATTTAACGGCGAAAGTGCACGTGCCAGATCGAACGGCTGTTTCGTCCGCTTGCCATTGGTGAGGTTTCGAACTTTCAGGTATACGGTCCTTCCGTCTTCTGAAGGAGTCCCTGAAAGACCTTCGAAGTCGGTCCATTTTACGGGGGGAGCGGAGACTCCGCCTCTGTAACAAAATTAATTAACGGTAAACTTAGAATTCTACTTGGTGGTTTTATGTATGAACGGACTATAACTAATCGTCGGGTAGGTGTTAATTGCAGTCGAATGACCTAGTTTAAACGAAACAATGCGTTTATTTATCAATAAAGTATGAAAGGTTGGTTCGTGTATACGATGTATAACAAAAAAAATTAGAAATTTGACATTTTGTATTAATTATTTACGTATGGTATAATGTTCAACGTAAGTTTTTCCAACAACAAATATTTTCCTCAAGCGAAATTCTTTGGAAAAAATAATTGTAAATGGTTGTGGTACGTGAAAATTTTTTTAAGGTTATGTCCTAAAAGTCCCACATTAAGAACGAAGAAGGTTCAGATATAATTTTGTAAAAAAATACCTTTTTGAAGACATTTCGATAAAAAAATATTCGAAATTTGTCGATAGAGTTACAGATGGTTATAGTACGTGATTATTTTTGAGGTTATGTTCAAAAAAGCTACAAATTATAAACAAAAAAAGGTTTTAAGCAACATTTTTCGAAAAAATCTCTTTTTTTAAGACATTATAATGAAAACAATGATTGTAGTACGTGAAAATTTTTTTAAGGTTATGTCCTAAAAGTCCCAAATTAAGAACGAAGAAGGTTCAGATGTAATTTTGTAAAAAAAATACCTTTTTGAAGACATTTCGATAAAAAAATATTCGAAATTTGTCGATAGAGTTACAGATGGTTATAGTACGTGATTATTTTTGAGGTTATGTTCAAAAAAGCTACAAATTATAAACAAAAAAAGGTTTTAAGCAACGTTTTTCGAAAAAATCTCTTTTTTTAAGACATTATAATGAAAACAATGATTGTAGTACGTGAAAATTTTTTTAAGGTTATGTCCTAAAAGTCCCAAATTAAGAACGAAGAAGGTTCAGATGTAATTTTGTAAAAAAAATACCTTTTTGAAGACATTTCGATAAAAAAATATTCGAAATTTGTCGATAGATTTACAGATGGTTATAGTACGTGATTATTTTTGAGGTTATGTTCAAAAAAGCTACAAATTATAAACAAAAAAAGGTTTTAAGCAACGTTTTTCGAAAAAATTTCTTTTTTTAAGACATTATAATGAAAACAATGATTGTAGTACGTGAAAATTTTTTTAAGGTTATGTCCTAAAAGTCCCAAATTAAGAACGAAGAAGGTTCAGATGTAATTTTGTAAAAAAAATACCTTTTTGAAGACATTTCGATAAAAAAATATTCGAAATTTGTCGATAGAGTTACAGATGGTTATAGTACGTGATTATTTTTGAGGTTATGTTCAAAAAAGCTACAAATTATAAACAAAAAAAGGTTTTAAGCAACGTTTTTCAAAAAAAACTCTTTTTTTAAGACATTATAATGAAAACAATGATTGTAGTACGTGAAAATTTTTTTAAGGTTATGTCCTAAAAGTCCCAAATTAAGAACGAAGAAGGTTCAGATGTAATTTTGTAAAAAAAATACCTTTTTGAAGACATTTCGATAAAAAAATATTCGAAATTTGTCGATAGAGTTACAGATGGTTATAGTACGTGATTATTTTTGAGGTTATGTTCAAAAAAGCTACAAATTATAAACAAAAAAAGGTTTTAAGCAACGTTTTTCAAAAAAAACTCTTTTTTTAAGACATTATAATGAAAACAATGATTGTAGTACGTGAAAATTTTTTTAAGGTTATGTCCTAAAAGTCCCAAATTAAGAACGAAGAAGGTTCAGATATAATTTTGTAAAAAAATACCTTTTTGAAGACATTTCGATAAAAAAATATTCGAAATTTGTCGATAGAGTTACAGATGGTTATAGTACGTGATTATTTTTGAGGTTATGTTCAAAAAAGCTACAAATTATAAACAAAAAAAGGTTTTAAGCAACGTTTTTCGAAAAAATCTCTTTTTTTAAGACATTATAATGAAAACAATGATTGTAGTACGTGAAAATTTTTTTAAGGTTATGTCCTAAAAGTCCCAAATTAAGAACGAAGAAGGTTCAGATGTAATTTTGTAAAAAAAATACCTTTTTGAAGACATTTCGATAAAAAAATATTCGAAATTTGTCGATAGATTTACAGATGGTTATAGTACGTGATTATTTTTGAGGTTATGTTCAAAAAAGCTACAAATTATAAACAAAAAAAGGTTTTAAGCAACGTTTTTCGAAAAAATTTCTTTTTTTAAGACATTATAATGAAAACAATGATTGTAGTACGTGAAAATTTTTTTAAGGTTATGTCCTAAAAGTCCCAAATTAAGAACGAAGAAGGTTCAGATGTAATTTTGTAAAAAAAATACCTTTTTGAAGACATTTCGATAAAAAAATATTCGAAATTTGTCGATAGAGTTACAGATGGTTATAGTACGTGATTATTTTTGAGGTTATGTTCAAAAAAGCTACAAATTATAAACAAAAAAAGGTTTTAAGCAACGTTTTTCGAAAAAATCTCTTTTTTTAAGACATTATAATGAAAACAATGATTGTAGTACGTGAAAATTTTTTTAAGGTTATGTCCTAAAAGTCCCAAATTAAGAACGAAGAAGGTTCAGATGTAATTTTGTAAAAAAAATACCTTTTTGAAGACATTTCGATAAAAAAATATTCGAAATTTGTCGATAGAGTTACAGATGGTTATAGTACGTGATTATTTTTGAGGTTATGTTCAAAAAAGCTACAAATTATAAACAAAAAAAGGTTTTAAGCAACATTTTTCGAAAAAATCTCTTTTTTTAAGACATTATAATGAAAACAATGATTGTAGTACGTGAAAATTTTTTTAAGGTTATGTCCTAAAAGTCCCAAATTAAGAACGAAGAAGGTTCAGATGTAATTTTGTAAAAAAAATACCTTTTTGAAGACATTTCGATAAAAAAATATTCGAAATTTGTCGATAGAGTTACAGATGGTTATAGTACGTGATTATTTTTGAGGTTATGTTCAAAAAAGCTACAAATTATAAACAAAAAAAGGTTTTAAGCAACGTTTTTCGAAAAAATCTCTTTTTTTAAGACATTATAATGAAAACAATGATTGTAGTACGTGAAAATTTTTTTAAGGTTATGTCCTAAAAGTCCCAAATTAAGAACGAAGAAGGTTCAGATGTAATTTTGTAAAAAAATACCTTTTTGAAGACATTTCGATAAAAAAATATTCGAAATTTGTCGATAGATTTACAGATGGTTATAGTACGTGATAATTTTTGAGGTTATGTTCAAAAAAGCTACAAATTATAAACAAAAAAAGGTTTTAAGCAACGTTTTTCGAAAAAATCTCTTTTTTTAAGACATTATAATGAAAACAATGATTGTAGTACGTGAAAATTTTTTTAAGGTTATGTCCTAAAAGTCCCAAATTAAGAACGAAGAAGGTTCAGATATAATTTTGTAAAAAAATACCTTTTTGAAGACATTTCGATAAAAAAATATTCGAAATTTGTCGATAGAGTTACAGATGGTTATAGTACGTGATTATTTTTGAGGTTATGTTCAAAAAAGCTACAAATCATGAACGAAAAAGTTTCTTACGACTTCTAGTATAAAAAAAATCTTTTTTAATGCATTCCAATCAAAATAATATTGTTGAAAAATTAGCAAAGATTTTAATACCTGAAAATGTTTGAGGTTAAGTTGAAAAAACTCCATATACATCAAATTTTATTTCGAATATTTAAACATAAATTCAAAAAACACGTCAAGTTTTTCAAATAAAAATTATGTAACACGTAAAAATAGTTAATTTCATAATTTTTTTTTTTATCTAATAAGCAAGCAAAACGATATTTTACATATTTATAGAATACAACGATAACATATTTGATAATTATTAATAAATAAAGTAAATTACAAACAACAAAGACGAGTTAGCAACAGACGTACACCTGAAAAACCCGATTCACACCCAAAATATAAAACCAGTTTCAAACGGAAAATATTCGCAGCAAAACAAAAAATTAATTAATGAACACGCCCACGTATCAAATTTATTCAACGATGCAAAACCATCATTTCATTATCTGTTCCATGTTAAAATTCAATCTAAACCATAGCATGTCTCAAAATATTTAATATAAATAAATATCGAAGACATTTTTATATATACGATATTAATTATAAAAGTACCACCCTGTATATTAATATAAAATAGAAAATTTTTAAGGAAGCTTAATTTTTAGGGTGGTTTTCAACTAAATTAGACCAAAATATTCATTTTACTAAATGGAATTAAATGTTTTTTAATATAAAACTTGTTTACAGTGCTCACAAGATTAAACGATTCAAATATTTTTTTTTTTTTTCGATCGAAGGTCGTAATACTATTTATAAGTTTCAAGAATTTGTTTATCAAGGATCAACGTCAGAACTTCCTTAATGAACAGTAGATATAAGTAATCAATCTCGTGATAAAACTTTTCATTGAAAATATCCGAAAAACAATGTAAATCTATTTCCGGTAAATAAAAATTTAGTTACCGGCATAGGAAGCAATAAATTTCCTCGAAGAAATAACAGAATTAGAAAAAAAAAAAGAAGTGGAAAACATAATAATCTAGTTAAAAAAGAAGAAGAAATATATTTTTGACAACATTAAGTTACAGCGTTGCCAATACGTATGATACAAATTATCATTTTATTTATTTCTATATTAAAAATAAAATACAAAAAACAAATGGTACTATGGTAATTTATAATAACGAAATTTTAATTTGGCAACATCGCAAAAGCGAAATTTACAATATATAGGGCGGACTTGATGCAAAAAATTCAAATGAAAAAAATGTTCTTATAAGACAACTCGTTTTTGAGTTATAGGCCTTCAAAGAATTTACAATGGATGATTACGATGTCCTTCTAGTGTCCTTGGCTATCTGAAAGCCAGGGGCGGCTCATGCCCAATGGTTAACAATCCGTAACTTTTACAGGGACAACCTGTACAACCTAAAGAATAGATTTTTAGATCGTTGGAAATCGTTCTAAACAAAATTGTAATATTTCTTGAAAATTTATAATGTTCGAACTTATAAATTAGAAAAAATACGTCACAGCATTTTCACGTAAGTTCCGGAACACCCTGTATATTAGATCCGACTAATAGTTCAACAAAATAGATCCTCAAAGTTTTTTTTATGAATTTTGAAAAGTTTTTCATGTTAGAATTTGGAAAAAAAAATCAAAATCAAAAATACGAATTAATATTAATTTTTTGACGACTGGTATTATCATTAATCGCCTAATCGAAATCATTATATACAAAAAATGTTATTTAAATGACAATTAGACCTCAGCCATTTTGCTAACCTAACCTCCAAATCTGTTTATTAGCACATACAATACGAATTTAAATGGACACATTGTATACATATGATGTTAGCACTTTGTCGTGAAAATAAACGACAAAATTAAATATTATGACATTGTGATTAGCGAAAAATTTAAGATAATAGTTTCTTATCTTTATCATAAATTAATTGCCGACCATAAAATTATAACGTTCATTATAATATTTTTATAAATATTCATTTTATTTTAATTCTGATTAGCTGCAAACGTCTTAAAAAAAATATCAAAAATCAAAAAATTACGAGGTTTGTGTTTTTTTTTTCTCCCCCTCAACAATTTTCAACCAAATTCAGTTTTCCATCATTTCCATTCAAAAATAATCTCAAAGTCAGGTCCGGTACTTCTGGAACAACCCTCGTATTCGAAGTATTCCAGACTACCGTATCAAAAATTTCGACAACGCATTTATTTTTCGATTATTTTGAAAATTGACGTTTTTCACAACGTTTTCTCGAAAAAATCATAATCCGAATCGATTTAATCGATATCTATTCAAGGTCTATCATATAGTAATTATAATAATTGACATCTCTTTGTGTTAACACATATCATGAGACTTGTGACGTAAATTAGACAAAAATAATAAAATTATTACGAAGATTTATTATTTTATAACGTTATTAAATCAAGGATTTATTTCGAATATAAAATCTACCACTTTATTTAAATAATTTAAATAATAGATCGTAATATTATGTAAACAGTATAATATAAAACGCGTACTTAATTGATATAAATATTTCATTTCGAAATAATACAGTTTTAAACAAAAAAAAGGCACAGTTATACTGATTTGTTTACAGTAGCCAAACGGATTACATACGTAAGAGAAATGAACAGCAACAATATATTAAAAATTACTCAAAAATATATTATAAAACAATGAAAGATTGTAATATATTGTACAGGGTATTTATAAAGTTAGAACTAATCGTAACGAGTTCAAGGTCGCAAATTTTTTTTTTAAATGAGACCGTTTTTCATCTTTCAAACCCTCAAACGTAATTGAAATAGCATGATTGCAATGCCCCATCCACCTTACTCGCCTGACGCGGTCCCGTGTGACTTTCTCTTACTTCTACGCATGAACTGTAAGCAAATGTACGAGGGTTGCTGCTATAAGTTTTGAGATATCGCAATAATGATATGAATATGTCAAATATGACAATGCCAACATAAATTTTGTCATTTTTAATGGTGAACGTACTCATACGAGTACTATTTGAAACGTCACGTCAAAAAATTTTCGACGTGGATTAAACTATTGGATTTCTATTTAGTTTTTATTCCCCCTGTATTAGATGATGGAAATATTATTAATTCTGTCAAATTTAAGAATTAAAATAAAACTGTTCATAATAATTCGATATACATAAATTTTAAACACCTTGTATATATATATTATTTATTGCAATAAAAAAAATTGTTACTTTAAGAGTTTTCCACCCTGTAATCACACGTGATTTGAAATTTCTTTAGTATCTTAGACGTTTGGAATTCCTTGAAATAATAGCTAATAATAAACTAGACAAGAAGTCGATGTGGTTGAATGTGCAGACGCTATTCACATAAAATAGAATTTCAGTCCAACAAAATTTTCTTCTTTCATTTTCATTAATTAATCGTTCTTAATAAATGACTCATCTTATGTATAACGTACTAAAAATAAATTACCTTCTGATTCATTATAATAGCGAATTTAATAAAAAACATGCATGAAAAAATATGAAATTCCGATATCCACGATCATTTATTTATGACTCAGAATAATTTATTCTATTACGAAATTCGAATTTGGGTACCATCGACATGATTCACGTCGGTAATATAGATACTTACAAATAAACCGAATATAAACTTTTCGATTTCGTGTTTTTATTGAGAACTGGCAACGCTGTTACCGTCTGGTTAAATCTATTCATCGTCCACTCGATCGTCTAATGTTTTTGACAGTACTCAGAACGCTTTAACTTTATTTTTATTCGTTACGTACACTAACAGTTGGAAAAATATTATTTTTTGAGAATTGAAATCACTCAATATTGTATTTAGTAAAAATTAAGTACAATAAATACAAGAAGAGAAAAAAAGATATTCAAATCCTATAATCAAAAACTGGTTTCGATCTATAAAATTCTGGTGTTTCATGTTTTTTTCTATATTTGATGTTGCGGGTTTAATCACGGCAAAAGGAATCTCTGAACAGGGCCGGATTAAGATTTATATTATATAAAGGAATTTGGAAATCCGAGAAAAGTAAAAAAATAATATCAATACGTTAGATTAGTGGTATCAACACATCAAAAAATACAGAATGATTTCCAAATGATGGGGCCTTCTTGGGACCTCCCCAATCCGCTAGCTTAATCCGGCCCTGTCTATGGGGTACCGTATGGATAGTTAAATAACAAAAATATGTTGATAATCTAACTTAATCCTTGATACAATCACAAGAAATAGCCCTAAGTCAATAAACGTATTAATTTATTGTCACTTGTGGTTGTTATTTCCTGTAATCGAGTCTAATTACCCCTAGCAATCAATATATCATTTCCTGTTTTAAATAAAATGAGGCCAAAAGTTGATTTTAATTTTAATTTTCGATACAAATCGTATACATAAAACAAATTATTTTCAAAACTTATTCTATAGAAAATAATTATGAAACGCCAGATAAAAATCTAAATTTGTACCAGTGAACTCCTCTAATGTTTTTTTTGTTTTTGATGGATGAAGTGATTTAAACAAAGAATTTAACGTGGGAACATTAACAATGTCATTGACTTCAATTCAACAAAATTTACGATGACTAATAAGAAGGTCAATAGTTTCGACTTGTACCTGTATATATTTAAATTATAATACGAGAAAACGTATTATCTTAGTGTAGAAAAAAAAATTATTTCTTAAAAAAAAAAAGATAGTAACGCCACTGCCTTTTCGTCACTTTCATTTATATACAAATCGAGGTTACGAAACAATTAAAAGTAAATACGGTGGAACGTATTTTATTTTCAATTATAATAACATTAGAATGAACTATTAAAAGAAACGTACGTACCGCGTTAACATCTCCAAATTTACTCAAATTTCTCTCCAAAGGCACGTGATTAGAAGGATGATTACCCATTCTTGTAGTTATCCACGAAAAATTAATCGAATCACCCTATACACTTCATACGTTCATTAACAAATAACACCCTTCACTGAGAGCAGATGCGGTCCGTCGAACAGATGCTTAGGAAACTTATTAACCAAACGAACTATTTAAAACAATCCTCTCTAAGAGTAGTTACCACTATTCCACTGGTCGACTGAAGCCTTCGCAAGAATGCTGTTGCATTCAGATACACGATAAACGATGGCGTATCAATACCTTTAAGTATTCACAAAAAAAGACACATTACCGTAACCTCTCGGAACTAGTTGGCCTTGAAAACAACAAAAAACTAAATAATCTAACAAATAAAAACACATTTCATTTTTATAAATATTGTTTTTACACGTTTATACCCTGTTTAAACTTCGATCGGCGATTATAACCTCGAAAAGTGTTCGAAAAACAACGGAAAAACTCATAGGAGGAGAAAAAACGTCGAACAAAACCGAAAAATCAAGTTAGATGGATAAACGACGAAGCACGACGCGACCTACACCGATAGATACGAAAACCAAACCACCGGACGGTCTCCGGAATGACGGTTAAGGTATGTCGGTTATCCCCACACCGAGCTGTATTATCGGTTCTGAAAATGTCGGCACAGGTAAACGCACCTATTACCACGTTGCCACGTTGCGTTAAATATCATAATATTATAAGACGAATATTCATATTCATACGAAATAACAAATTGTTATTTAACTATATATAACATATAACTAAAAGATTATTATTAAAAATAGTGAGAAAATAAATAAAATTATTGTATTTAGATTAAAATACATATAAAAAATTAAATTGGTTACACAGTAAATGATTTTTTTAAATAGTTAATTATGTTATGTATTATTGACAATTACACGAGTCGAAAAAAGCTTTTACACGCGAGTTGCGTACTATATTTTTTCTAATAGCGAAAATTTTATCAAAATACATCCGATTTCGATGATTTTTTTTAAATCTTGGTTTTTACGTCGGATTTATGGAAAAAAATATGGGAAATATCTCACCTGGATATTTTATATGGTTTTATGGTGAATGAGTGCATTTTCATGAACGTTTAAAGCCCTGAAACCAATATAAGTTTTCATTTTTTTTATTCCCATAATTTTTTCTCGTAAAAACGAAGAAAAATAAAAAATGGCATCCAAGGCGACTTGAACATGGAACCAACCGCATGTGAGCCTCGTATTCTAGCCACTACACTACGAAGACCTTATTAATACATTTGAGAAATTATCACATGAAATTGAAATACATATTCATTCAGATAAATTATAAAATAATCGATATTTTGATAAAGATCTATCTAGATCGAAATGTCAACTTCTCTTAAATGAATTTTCTATAAAAAAAACGATTTATTATGTTTTTAAATGTTTAAACATTTTTCCACCCCACGCCACGCCACCCCGCGTTTTATTTTTTTTTTTTTTTCGTATTCGTATTTAGTTAATGACTAATATTTTATGTCATCCAATCTAGATAAACACTTTGTTAAAATTATTTTGATGTTTCGTAAATAAATCTGACAACAGCGCTTTAACAAGAGGATTCCAATACGAAAATCCAGTTTGTTAGCAAAACTATAAAACGTTTTGCAACTTTGTAAATTCCAATTTTATTTTTCAAATAAAAACAAAACAAAAATTCAACGTATCATATAATTTTGATATATTTTTTTTCAAATTCGTATATCTCATCATATAGGTTACGTCACCACTGTGAAATGTCATTGAGGTCATTGAATGAAAAATTAATACACTGCTAAAAATGTTGAAAATTAAAAATGATTTAGAACAAACATTCGATTCCTAACCTATAAAAAATAAACTGCTTTGAATTTGAATTAATTACGTAAAAAATTGCAAATGACGAGCATACAGGGTGTACCATAACTTTAGTTGAAAAAATTAAAATTATCTCGCGTACCATATTAAATTAAATAGGAAGAGTTTCGAAAACTAAATCTTCTCGAGGTTATCATAAATCTTATGAGAAAAAAAAGTGACTGCATTGTCCTACTTTTGTGTCGTCCAGAAAAGGACCGTTGGGGTCTCCCATATATGTAGATGATGGGAAATATCGAGCAGGTCCGTTACAAAATAAAAATGACGCGAAGGGAAAATGTTTATATGGAAGCGAACTCTCTTAAATAATCCCACGGTCTAACCCCACTAGGTAAAAATGTAACGACTACAATACCTGTTGACGAGGGGGGACAAAAACCGTAGGGCAGATCGGGGTAACGAACAATATATTATTTAATAATGAAATTATCGAAATTAAAATAATTTGCAAGTATCGTATTGATGATTAGAAGCATAAAAAATTGAAAACGTATTTTTATAATATGGCCGACGTTATATATTCGAATATGCCCCTATTAACTTCCTAAACGGTGTAAAAAATCGTCTAAATAACAAAAAATTGTTTTCAATCTAAATACCCAACACTGGTCGTTCACCTGACGAAACAATTAATAAAAGAAGAATATGCGGTTCGAAGAAATTACCCCGCTCTCCCCCAAAAAACAAACCAAAAGCGTTAGTCATCATTTTTACGATATATTTCAAAATACAATGCATTCCTTTATCAAATTCACATTCAAATCATTTTCTAATTCGTCAACGAGGAGGAAAAATCGTATCGACATGACGTCCTCTTTATATTTCACCATAATTATTTTTTCCCAATGTTGCCAGTTTTAAAAATATTTCCCTAATCGCAAATAATATCGAATAAAACATCAAAATTCACACTTTGTCGTTATTTATACTATATACAGGACGTACCGAGAGTTATCACCAGTTTTTACCGTATATACGAGGTTTGTATAAAAATTATAACACTCTAGTGGGTTGTAACATTCAAAATAGTTCCTATGTAATTGAATTCCTGAAGCAATAGTGGAAGTTTGAACCATCAAACAACAGGATTGTAACGGAGCTGTTAAATATGACTGAACACCTACTAATTCACCCAGTATGGAATTCTGCTCATAATGATACACGTTGTACATAGAATTAAAGTAATTTTTCATTATATCACGCGCCATGTTGTGAAAATATGTTTATAATTTCACAATCTCGCCTTGTTTCATATGTTTGTCGATTTATGAATATTTTTTTATTCAATTAAAACCTTGAATATATACATAACATTTTATTTGTTCAATAATTACCTCCCAAGCATTTAGTATTGCGATATATCAATTGTACCGAGTGACCCATATTTTTTCTAACCACTATATTCTATATCCCATTCTTAACACGACATTTCCCTGTATAAATGCCGTTGCAGTACATGTTTTATGGAACCCAATGTTTTTTTATTGATATTTATTAAAAAATAAACTAATTATATCATTTATTTAAATTTATAGAAGAGACACGCTGTATAATTAATAAAATAATACAAATTAAAATAATTTATCTGGAACTATTAGAAATATTTCTTAAAAAGGTTACTTATTTCGGGAATGACCCCGTATAACGTATTTAATGTTATAGATGAGACACTCTGTATAATTAATGAGAATTTTCCAATAATACAAATTGAGACAATTTCTCTAAAAATGAACTGATAGAAAACTTTCCTAAATATGTTAACTATTTCGGGAATGACCCCGTATAACGTATTTAATATTATAAAAGGGACACTCTGTATAATTAATGGACATTTTCTAATAATACAAATCAAAACAATTTCTCTGGAAATGAACTATTAGAAATCTCTCATAAAAAGGTTAGTTATTTCGGGAATGACCCCGTATATCGTATTAATATTATAGAAGAGACACTCTGTATAATTAATAGACATTTTCTAATAATACAAATTGAGACAATTTCTCTGAAAATGAACTGATAGAAAACTTTCCTAAATATGTTAACTATTTCGGGAATGACCCCGTATAACGTATTTAATATTATAAAAGGGACACTCTGTATAATTAATGAACATTTTCTAATAATACAAATCAAAACAATTTCTCTGGAAATGAACTATTAGAAATATCTCATAAAAAGGTTACTTATTTCGGGAATGACCCCGTATATCGTATTAATATTATAGAAGAGACACTCTGTATAATTAATAGACATTTTCTAATAATACAAATTGAGACAATTTCTCTAAAAATGAACTGATAGAAAACTTTCCTAAATATGTTAACTATTTCGGGAATGACCCCGTATAACGTATTTAATATTATAAAAGGGACACTCTGTATAATTAATGGACATTTTCTAATAATACAAATCAAAACAATTTCTCTGGAAATGAACTATTAGAAATCTCTCATAAAAAGGTTAGTTATTTCGGGAATGACCCCGTATATCGTATTAATATTATAGAAGAGACACTCTGTATAATTAATAGACATTTTCTAATAATACAAATTGAGACAATTTCTCTAAAAATGAACTGATAGAAAACTTTCCTAAATATGTTAACTATTTCGGGAATGACCCCGTATAACGTATTTAATATTATAAAAGGGACACTCTGTATAATTAATGGACATTTTCTAATAATACAAATCAAAACAATTTCTCTGGAAATGAACTATTAGAAATCTCTCATAAAAAGGTTACTTATTTCGGGAATGACCCCGTATATCGTATTAATATTATAGAAGAGACACTCTGTATAATTAATAGACATTTTCTAATAATACAAATTGAAACAATTTCTCTGAAAATGAACTGATAGAAAACTTTCCTAAATATGTTAACTATTTCGGGAATGACCCCGTATAACGTATTTAATATTATAAAAGGGACACTCTGTATAATTAATGGACATTTTCTAATAATACAAATCAAAACAATTTCTCTGGAAATGAACTATTAGAAATCTCTCATAAAAAGGTTAGTTATTTCGGGAATGACCCCGTATATCGTATTAATATTATAGAAGAGACACTCTGTATAATTAATAGACATTTTCTAATAATACAAATTGAGACAATTTCTCTAAAAATGAACTGATAGAAAACTTTCCTAAATATGTTAACTATTTCGGGAATGACCCCGTATAACGTATTTAATATTATAAAAGGGACACTCTGTATAATTAATGGACATTTTCTAATAATACAAATCAAAACAATTTCTCTGGAAATGAACTATTAGAAATCTCTCATAAAAAGGTTAGTTATTTCGGGAATGACCCCGTATATCGTATTAATATTATAGAAGAGACACTCTGTATAATTAATAGACATTTTCTAATAATACAAATTGAGACAATTTCTCTGAAAATGAACTGATAGAAAACTTTCCTAAATATGTTAACTATTTCGGGAATGACCCCGTATAACGTATTTAATATTATAAAAGGGACACTCTGTATAATTAATGGACATTTTCTAATAATACAAATCAAAACAATTTCTCTGGAAATGAACTATTAGAAATATCTCATAAAAAGGTTACTTATTTCGGGAATGACCCCGTATATCGTATTAATATTATAGAAGAGACACTCTGTATAATTAATAGACATTTTCTAATAATACAAATTGAGACAATTTCTCTAAAAATGAACTGATAGAAAACTTTCCTAAATATGTTAACTATTTCGGGAATGACCCCGTATAACGTATTTAATATTATAAAAGGGACACTCTGTATAATTAATGGACATTTTCTAATAATACAAATCAAAACAATTTCTCTGGAAATGAACTATTAGAAATCTCTCATAAAAAGGTTAGTTATTTCGGGAATGACCCCGTATATCGTATTAATATTATAGAAGAGACACTCTGTATAATTAATAGACATTTTCTAATAATACAAATTGAGACAATTTCTCTGAAAATGAACTGATAGAAAACTTTCCTAAATATGTTAACTATTTCGGGAATGACCCCGTATAACGTATTTAATATTATAAAAGGGACACTCTGTATAATTAATGGACATTTTCTAATAATACAAATCAAAACAATTTCTCTGGAAATGAACTATTAGAAATATCTCATAAAAAGGTTACTTATTTCGGGAATGACCCCGTATATCGTATTAATATTATAGAAGAGACACTCTGTATAATTAATAGACATTTTCTAATAATACAAATTGAGACAATTTCTCTAAAAATGAACTGATAGAAAACTTTCCTAAATATGTTAACTATTTCGGGAATGACCCCGTATAACGTATTTAATATTATAAAAGGGACACTCTGTATAATTAATGGACATTTTCTAATAATACAAATCAAAACAATTTCTCTGGAAATGAACTATTAGAAATCTCTCATAAAAAGGTTAGTTATTTCGGGAATGACCCCGTATATCGTATTAATATTATAGAAGAGACACTCTGTATAATTAATAGACATTTTCTAATAATACAAATTGAGACAATTTCTCTGAAAATGAACTGATAGAAAACTTTCCTAAATATGTTAACTATTTCGGGAATGACCCCGTATAACGTATTTAATATTATAAAAGGGACACTATGTATAATTAATGGACATTTTCTAATAATACAAATCAAAACAATTTCTCTGGAAATGAACTATTAGAAATCTCTCATAAAAAGGTTAGTTATTTCGGGAATGACCCCGTATATCGTATTAATATTATAGAAGAGACACTCTGTATAATTAATAGACATTTTCTAATAATACAAATTGAGACAATTTCTCTGAAAATGAACTGATAGAAAACTTTCCTAAATATGTTAACTATTTCGGGAATGACCCCGTATAACGTATTTAATATTATAAAAGGGACACTCTGTATAATTAATGGACATTTTCTAATAATACAAATCAAAACAATTTCTCTGGAAATGAACTATTAGAAATATCTCATAAAAAGGTTACTTATTTCGGGAATGACCCCGTATATCGTATTAATATTATAGAAGAGACACTCTGTATAATTAATAGACATTTTCTAATAATACAAATTGAGACAATTTCTCTAAAAATGAACTGATAGAAAACTTTCCTAAATATGTTAACTATTTCGGGAATGACCCCGTATAACGTATTTAATATTATAAAAGGGACACTCTGTATAATTAATGGACATTTTCTAATAATACAAATCAAAACAATTTCTCTGGAAATGAACTATTAGAAATCTCTCATAAAAAGGTTAGTTATTTCGGGAATGACCCCGTATATCGTATTAATATTATAGAAGAGACACTCTGTATAATTAATAGACATTTTCTAATAATACAAATTGAGACAATTTCTCTGAAAATGAACTGATAGAAAACTTTCCTAAATATGTTAACTATTTCGGGAATGACCCCGTATAACGTATTTAATATTATAAAAGGGACACTCTGTATAATTAATGGACATTTTCTAATAATACAAATCAAAACAATTTCTCTGGAAATGAACTATTAGAAATATCTCATAAAAAGGTTACTTATTTCGGGAATGACCCCGTATATCGTATTAATATTATAGAAGAGACACTCTGTATAATTAATAGACATTTTCTAATAAT
The DNA here is from genome assembly GCF_026230105.1 of Diorhabda sublineata. Classification (NCBI taxonomy): domain Eukaryota; kingdom Metazoa; phylum Arthropoda; class Insecta; order Coleoptera; family Chrysomelidae; genus Diorhabda; species Diorhabda sublineata. The sequence continues at coordinate 1,593,212 of NC_079479.1, forward strand.
ACAAATTGAGACAATTTCTCTAAAAATGAACTGATAGAAAACTTTCCTAAATATGTTAACTATTTCGGGAATGACCCCGTATAACGTATTTAATATTATAAAAGGGACACTCTGTATAATTAATGGACATTTTCTAATAATACAAATCAAAACAATTTCTCTGGAAATGAACTATTAGAAATCTCTCATAAAAAGGTTAGTTATTTCGGGAATGACCCCGTATATCGTATTAATATTATAGAAGAGACACTCTGTATAATTAATAGACATTTTCTAATAATACAAATTGAGACAATTTCTCTGAAAATGAACTGATAGAAAACTTTCCTAAATATGTTAACTATTTCGGGAATGACCCCGTATAACGTATTTAATATTATAAAAGGGACACTATGTATAATTAAAGAGAATTTTCCAATAATACAAAGTGAAACAATTTCTCTAAAACTATTAGAAACCTTTCCAAAATATATCAACTATTTCGGGAATGACCCTATATGACGTATTTAATATTATAGATGAGACACTCTGTATAATTAATGGACATTTTCTAATAATACAAATCAAAACAATTTCTCTAAAACTATTAGAAACCTTACCAAAATAGCTTACCTATTTCGGTAATGACCCTGTATGTCGTATATTTGTAATTGTTGACGCAATGTTTATATGAAATAAAAAATTCGCTAACGTGGCTAAACAATCTGACTTTAATAAAAAATAGTATTATTAACATCAAAAAAATAGTCCTACCTTGTAAATGAATTATTATTCCATTTAGCAATCACTTTTATCACATAATACGATTTTATCAAAATCCATACGCCACATAAAACCACGTGGATGGGAGTCACCCCTTTCAGTAACCCTTCGAGTCAGACAGAGACGACGCTACTTTCTAATCAATACAATGATCATTTAAAACAAGCCCTATCTGTCATTGCGTCAGACTCGTCTACTTCCCGGCAGGCAAAACGATTCGATACTAAGAAATAAATATCAATAGTTGGTATTTCTTTATAATATTGTTGTTTGGGCGTTTTATAGAAGGTGTTGTTTCGCATATTGTACGTGGCCTTGTTCTCATAACAAACTTTTACAATAATTTAATAACAAAGAATATTCGTACATCACCGTTTTCGAATTTCTCAACTTCCCTCTAAATAGCCTCACCTTTCATGAATGATAATCGTTCCAGATAACCCTATATAATAATATTTGATTGACAAATATCAAAATCATAAACACCTGTATTTTAGCTTACCTAAATTTCGCAAGACTGTATAAATGTCATAACATTTGAGGATGATAAGGCATTTTAAAGATCGGACACACACTTTAATCGACGTTTTTTAGAAACTCGCATAATACTGATTGTATAAATAATGTTTAGAAATACTGATTATTAATTTCTTTACTAAGAATACTGAAATTTACGATTAAAAGGATTTCCGCAACCGCGATTTAATGTGAACTAGATATCGAATATTTTCACTCAAGATTTTCCTCATTTTGAGAATATCCCACCAATTAGTAAGAGATAATCTTATCTGGCTACACAAGTACAATGGAGGAAAGAGATTTGACGCAAAGTCAAATCAATACAAAATATTCGCTGCTGCTCACACGGATATTTAGATTATCTCTATCCTTTTCCTTTCCATACGGTGAATTACTTCTTTACTGGTAGCAAAAAACAAATTAGCTACCCTAGCGACATCTATGATAATACTTTTGAACTTTAAAAACATATTTGTAACAAACCATATTTTATCACGCTATTACAACACTATTAAAGATTAAATTCATTAGTGTAAATACATTTTATTAAATATTATATTACGTAATTTATTGAACAATTATTCAATTTTGAAGCAGCGACATCTATTTACAACCAATCGTGCTACATGACTATACAAGATTAAATTTTTCATCAATATAATTATAGATATAGTTTTATATTTATAATTAAATCAATATCTATTGATACATGTTTGTGTGATAATATATATTCGTATTTTGAAATATATTGCAGATTTCTGTATTCTAGTCTTTTAATTATAAAATGGCACCCTGTGTGACTGACACATTAACAATGACGTTTGTGACAACACCAGACGTGAACTGTCACCTGCGTCACCTCATTAAGTTTCTCAATATTTTTCACAATGACTACTATAGTAAAAAAGTTCAAAGTAAGGTAGTGATACCAAAAAGTCAAAAATGAACGGTAACGATGAACGCTGGTCCATTTATTCAGCGTCACAACATTTACCCGCCGTTCTCACCGATCCTAATAAAGGAAAACAAGCTAATTTTTTTACGAAGACTTGGGGGGATACTTTTGTAGAAAAAACAACAATAGAAAAAAGTCCCTTTTTACCCGAAATAACTTGGGCTCACTTCGATAATTATCTTAATAAATACGGGAGGAGATACAAGATACATTCAAGATTAAAAGAGATTAAATGTGAAAACAACCATAAGAAAATTCAGACCCATACTGTAAATACTGAAGGCATTCCTGAAATATATTTAAGGCCTAGTCTCAATCTACATGATCCCAAAGTTTTTCAAGAAGTATTCCAGGTAGGTATTAAATATTTTTATAGAGTTTTTATTATAAAAATGTATTTATTAGACCAAGAAAACAGAACATGAATTACAAGACGAACTCAGCTTTCACTTAGACCTTGTAGAAGAACAGATAGCTCAACAGGTATCTCAAAAATCAGGCGCATTTTTTCATGCAATGACATCCCACGATAGTATTATGGAACAAATGGGTATTGCTTTGGAAGAAGTGAAAATTTTACGTTCAAAAGTCCATAGGGTTAGTAAAAATTAACAGAAACCATTTTTTCGTTTCTATATTTTTTTTTATTACTTCAGGTTGATAGAGCATTAGCGAGAGAATCTTTAAGACTGATTGGATTATCTAGGTCGAAAACTAATCATGCGGCTTTATTAGATAAATTGAAATTGATGGCTACAGTTTTACAAACTCAACCTACATTGCAGCTTTTGCTCAGTTCCTCAGACTATGTTGGAGCTTTAGAATTAATTTCTGGGACTCAAGAAGTTCTTGCCAAAGAATTAGCAGGGGTATGTGTTAAATAATTTATATTTTTACTACTTGTGATAAAACGTGAAAAAAATAATAATAGTTGGATGAATTCGATTGTAAAAGGAGGATAATATAATAAAAATGAAAGTAAAAATAATTTACCCTCGATTTAAGGTCGGGATAGTTTTTAAGGGTGAAAAATGGTTTAATTCAATTTCCGGTGAAACCATGGGAATTGTAGTTTTGGTAAAAATCGAAAAAAACATCTCACTATTATTTTTCATTGGTAAGAATTTATTCGCATTAATTTAACGCATTTCCGATAATAAATAAACGTAGGTGACAAGCCTGAGACACCTCCCATCGCAACTAAAAGAAATGCAAAAACTAATAGACAAAATGTTGAGTACGGAATTCGAACGGTACGCCGCCGCCGATCTACATCGACCGCTCGATATCGAAATAATCGGAGTATTAGAACCAGAAAGATTAGTTAGTCTAGTGGCGGGTCTTCTGCGACAAAACCATCTACAATTTCTAGAAGTGTACAAACAAGAAGCGGTAACCGCTGCCCAAGCGCTCCTCAAACAACTCATGATCGAACAACTGGCAGACGCGGAAGACGAACTAAACGAATTGACAGGATCCGGAGAAATCGCTCCTGTGATGGACGCCGCCAATTGGTTAAAAGTTATCAGATCGGCCAGCGAAGCCTTAAGTAAATACAACCAACCCCCCATTACGATTTTTTAAATTATCTAACTGATTTATTTTTACAGCGAAAATCATCGAACGCGTCAAAGCAGTCTGTGATGTTATAAGGGAAACAGCGGCATCTAGCGCCGGTCTATCTGTATCCGAATCTAGTATAACTTCAGCTTCGACTGAACATTTTCTCACCTTGGAAGAAAACAACCGCGTCGAATTGAAATTGCGCGATTTACTCGGTTCCGTGTGCGATTATTGTAACGAAAGAATCGCTTCGTTAGTTAGCACCAGATCGGATAAACAGACTGTCACCGCCGTACAAGTTAACGAATTATCTAGTGTAGTTGAGGGGTTTACGGAAATGTGCGAAAGGACGTGCGGGGGGCGACAGAGCGCCGCTCTCAAAGCGGCATTCAAAATCCAAGCCGGTAATTATGTACACAAATTCCATACGCAGAGGAAAAATAAATTGCAGATGTTGTTGGACGCCGAAAGTTGGAAAGTTGCAGAAGTACCGTTGGAAATTCAGATGCTGGTAGATAAATTAGCTTCTGGTAAGTATTGGCCACTATTATATTGAAAAATTGAACTAATTCAACTCGTTTACAATGTTATTGTAGTGTAAACAGGGGGTTTCCACTAAAAATTTCTATATTTGAATTTATATGAACCCAAATTTGTGTCAGATATTTTTTTATGATTTAAAAAAACTACCGGTGCTATTAACATTGAAGACTACTCATTTCAAACGTCCTCTGTGGCTTTTGTGGATGGGGTACTCAAATTTTTGGTCTCTGTGGCACATAAATTGGGTCGAATTTGACTAATGACTTGTGTTATGTTGACCATAAACACCATTGGGGCTTGTGATTTATTCATATGGACCTGTATCTTTGGAAAGCCCCAACAGAATCTAATTACATAGGTCCTTTATATAACTCAATCAAAATGGCCCTTAAATTTGGTTGATGACCAGGATTTTTTGAATTTCAAGGGTCAAATCGAAAGCCCTTACTAATAGTCAATGAAAACTTTACTTAAATCAGGCCAAATTTGACTGATAGCTTGAGTTATGTTGACCATTGGGATTATTTAGACCTGCATCTTTGAATGAAACAAATTTTTTGGATATTAAGGGCTAACAGGATCTGATTACACATGCCCTTCCTGAAACGCAACGAAAATTGGACATTTGTAGGGGTTATGTTGATTCTAAGGACCGTTAGGGATTGTAGTTTAATTTTTATAGATTTGTAACTTAAGAAAACCCTAACCAGCTCTAATTACACAAGCCCTTACTGAAACTCACTTCAGAAAAAATTACTACGGTCAAATTACGAAGACCCTTAGCAAAATTCAATGACAATGTACATGAATCATGCTAAACTTGACCGATAACATGGGTTATGTTGATCTTAAGGGCTTCTTGACTTATTCATATAAACCCAAAATTTGAAAAAACCCTAATTTGGCAAAATTACAGGGATTCAATTAAAATTGCATTTAAATTTGATCCAAATTTGGTTGTTGACTTGGTTTTTTGGGATTTTAAGGGCTGTTGGGGTTTTTGATGTATTCGTAGTAAGGACCTGCAATTTTAGAAAACTCTACCAGGATCAAATGACAAATGCCCTAACCATAACTTATTGATAATGGTACATAAATTAGACTAAATTTGATAGATAGCATGGGTAATGTTGGTTATGAGGACCGTAGCTTATTCAAATAGACCTGTAACTTGAGAAAACCCTACTGGGTCAAACGACAAAGACCCTAACCATAACCTATTGATGATGGTACATAAATCAGGCTAAATTTGATCTATGGTATAGGTTATGGTAGTTTTAAGGGCAGTTGTAGTTTGCGGCTTATCAAAATAGACCTTGACTTGAAAAAACTGTACTAGGGTCATACGACAAATGCCCTAATGATAATGGTACATAAATTAGGCTAAATTTGATAGAATATCAAAGGTTATGTTGGTTTCTAAGGGGTTTAAAGGGTTTGTGATTTATTCTTATAGACCTGCAACTTAACAAAAGCCCTTACGAAACATATTTAGGTACAGTTTAATTAAATTTTCATGTATCCCTCTATATATACCAAAAATAAGTAGTTTACAGTCTTTCTTAGGGGATAAGACAAACATGGCGTGGCCGAGGGGTAAAATTCTTATTTATTATTATTTTATTTTCACATAGGTGAACCTATAAAATCTCTACCGTGTTCTCCCACGGAAGAAGACATATCAACAGACCGTTATACAACAAAACCATCGCCTTACCTCAAAGTAGGTACCCAGAAGTTCTATACAGTAGGGGCCCTTCTGATACTTATCAGATTAATCAGCGAGTACTGCGTCTGTTCGTACGATCTCCAACTTTTAGCTCCTGTCGTAGCAAGAAATTTAACGGAATTATTGAAAACTTACAATTCCCGTTCGTGTCAATTGGTCTTGGGAGCCGGCGCCCTAAGAACCGCCGGACTCAAAACCATAACGTCGACGAATTTAGCTTTGGGATCCAGATCCCTGCAATTCCTCATATGGTTGATACCTCTGCTTAGGGCTCATTTCAAATATTTGACCAACGAAGTGTCAAATGGTTTCGATTTGGTGGAAAAAGATATATCGCATCACATCAGACATTTAGAGACCAAAGTTTTATCGATAATGAATACTTTGTTGGGGGAACAGTTGAACGAATGGGACGCCAAACCTCCAGTACCCTCCAAACAGTTCCGTAACATTTCCAGGCATTTGACCAAATTACACGAGGCTGTCAGCGCTGTTTTGCCACAAGAACAAGTAAGATTAATCATTTTTAAACAATTTTTGTGTTCTTTTTTATTCGCCACTCAAATATATACACGGTGATTCATTAAAATTGGGCATTACACCTTTATATGATGTAATCAAATGTAATTTTTGCTATCAATTTGCCAATTTTATTCATTAATTCGCTTTTCAACAATTTTTTGTTTTATTTTTATTGTCGACCTAAATATATACACAGTGATTCATAAAAATTATTTATTACACGTTACTAAAATGTAATTTTTAGATTTATATCCATCAATTTTCCAATTTAATTGATTAATCTATTTTTTTATCCAAATTTTGACAATTTTTTTTTCTATTTTGAATGATAACCCAAATATACACGGTGATTCATTAAAATTCCTCATTACCCGTTACTCAAATGTAATTTTCTAATTTATTTTCATCAATTTTATTATTGAACCCCCTTTTTTATTCAAATTTTAACAACTTTTGGTTCTATTTTGAATAATAACACAAATATATAAACGGTGACTCATTAAAATTCTTCATTACACCATTTTTTCTAATTTAATTAATGTAGATCCTCTTTTTTATCAAAATTCCAACTATTTTTTTTATTTTCTTTTGCATCTTTGTTGCTCACACAATTATATACACAGTGAAACAATAAAATTTTTCATTATACGACATTTTTTGATCCCCAATTATTAGATGTTCTTTCAACTTGTTTTATCTTATAGGTGACTGACATATACGAGGTGATTCATAAAAATTTCAAGAACCGATTGAGGGACCAACTGACCAAACTGAATATTCAAAATAACGGTGGACCCCAACACGGCGTCGTCACCACTGAAACGATATTCTATCTCGAAACGATGAAAACTTTGAAAGTCCTACCCGAAAAATATTTATCGGACAGTGCCATGGACGATATATGGACAAAGTAGACAAAAACCAAAATTAATTTAATCGAGTTTGAGGTTAGAAACATTCATTTGTGGAAACGATGATTATTTCGGTTATCAAGTTGTGATATCTTCTAATTAACCTCCAGAATTTTTATTAAAACGCATCGATTCGAATCTATAAGGTAAGTAGATGACGTCACGACAAAAAAAAACTTTTTTTTATTTTTATCTTCAAGTTGATTTATTCGATAAAATTGTGTTCAAAACAAAACAAAATATTTTAAACTAGGCAAAGGAATATTTACTTACTTTTGTTACTACCTGTATAATTAAAATGTATTATAGAAGGACCAACAGTTGGAATTTATCGGTTAGAATCTGGTTCGGTAGTTCAAATGTCCCTAAAATCCGATTTTTCTCTAGGTCCAGTTACTGTATCTGCTTTTGGTAGTTCAAATGTCCCATTCTTCTTCGACATACACTTATTGAATATGTTTCCGGTAGTTCAAATGCCCTAACCATTTAATTTTTTTTGTATTTACTCATTAAATCTGCTTTAGGTCCTTGAAATTCAAATTTCTTCCTATATCTACTTATAGAGTCTGGTTTTTGGTAGTTCAAATGTCCCAAGAATTCGTTTTCTTTCTAGATCCATTATCGAATTTGCTTTTGTTAGTTCAAATGTCCTTAAAATCCCATTCTTCTTCTAGATACACCTATTGAATGTTTTTAGTAGTTCAAATGTACCTAGAATTTTTCTCTAAATAGAAATCTTTGAAGATGGTTCATAATAAAAAGACTGACGACAAAAAAGGAAAATAATCATTCAAATTGTTAATTGAGAGTGTACAGTGAATAGTAAGAAGTGATAGGTTTAAGCAACTATTCGATTCAATTACCCATTACAAAATCCAACTGTTTTTCCTCAAATTTCAAGTCTAACTATGATGGTTTGATGGAAAAGTGAAAAAAAAAACGAAAATACTCAATATTTAAAGTGTAAATTTCCAAAATCAACTTCTTTCGATCTCACACTCCAATTACAGATTTTTTTTAATAGAAAAATGTTTGCAAAAGTCACTAGCCCCTTAAACCATCTTAACCAAGAGATTCGTTGTTTTTATGAGATATTTTTTTGTGAATAAATGAATATATTGTACATAATTTTAACTTATTTTCTAAAAGTTGTTATACCATTAAGCCAATAAACTATTATTTAAACTAACTGGTTTCTTTTCTAATACCTTACACACCACAACCTTACTGTAAATAAATGATAAGTTGTACCAAGTGATTCTCTAAACCCTTTCGTGTATTTTACTGGTTATAATACAAGAATCAACAGGTTATAAAACAAGAATTAACCAGTTATAAAACAAGAATCTATCAGTTATTAGTGCGTATACCAACTGGTAATATTATAAACAAGGTACCCATACGATTACCAAAGACGAAAACTTCAAATTAATCCAAAATAATGACTAAAATTGAAAATTTGTGAAAAAGAATCAAGTATTTGAACACCTTCGGTTATATTACAAGAATTTATCGTAAATAAAAGATCTTAATACCCTTAAATCTTAGGAAAATGTTTTATTTTTTGAAATAGTGTCTAATCTGTTTCAACCCCAACGAAACCTGATTTTAAACAAAGTTATAGATGTATGCGTGAAAAATTTATTTATTCAAATAAATCCATGGGGATATTTTCACCTTTGGCAGCCCGTACTAATAAAGCTGCGTCTGATAAAGGTCTCGTAACGATTTTCCAAAAATTTTCAATGGTTTCCATTTTGTGACTGTCTCTATAAGTATGACAGCTTACCTATAAATAATTCACACTTTTAATAAAGCTGCAACGTTAAATAAATATTTGATTTTCAGTATTTTACCTGTAGATGAAAACAACAACATCAAATACTTACAAAGTATTAATACAAAGTATAAATACCATTGGAAACCTTTATTATTAAATTTTTATTCCGCACGTAGTTAATTTTCTCTTCTAATCAATTGTTTAGAGCGCTTCAATATAAAGAATATCCTCAAATTATTATTAGAACTATTATAGTGGACTAAGAAAATCGAAATAGATAATATAACATTTTGTGGATCAATTATCACATAAAACTAAAATGATACTTAACTGGATAAATTAAAATATTTTACAAATCTATGAAAATTGTACATAAATTTCAAAAATATCTAAATCAATAAAGTATTCGTGAAAATTATCTGGAAACACCTGACCGTGATATAAAATTAGGTTAGAAAGTTTTTACGTCAAATGGTTGACATCTAGATCATAGACTAACCATTATATAGATGAGCACTCATTGAAAATATCGATCATTTTATCGATTATTATAATGGTATGAATATAAGTAAATCCCTAAATATAATACTTTCATTTGCAATTAAAACATTTCTAATATCATATTTTTTCAATTCAAGTCTCAAAATAGCATTATTTTTGTTTAAAAATCTAAAACTTTTCTATTTAGTACCTCAATTTTACACTTTTAGATGGCGCCAATTTAGTCAGAACAATCGTAACCTATCTAAATATAATGGATCTATCAATTTGATGATTTTTTTATACCATATTTATATGTTGAAATAGTATTACGTATAATAAAAGTTTAAAATAATGTGAATTTTGTTTAGAAAAATGAATTTCTAAAAATGACATACGTCAAGGTCGGACTGCCATGTTGTCAAATTTTGACATTTAGCAGTATTGTAGTTCGTTTAGCGTGGGTAGTATTGAGATAAATATATAATTATATAAACACTAGTTTATAATTAAAGCACACACAATATATCTAATTTAAAATTATATATTTGTAATCAAATAGAGAGATTTAATTATCATATTAAACTAACCTGTAGTTCCGGTCCATAAAAAGTTGGCATCCATTGACCAGGCTCAAAGGCTAAATTTCTACCAGACGCTGTATGCTGAATAATAACTCTCGTATCTGGTTTAAAGGTAGTACCGTTTGTTTTAGTACGTTTTTGAGGATTCCAATGATAAAATTTAAACCTAAATATTGTTTTATTTGTAATAACTATTATAATAAATTATTAAAATAGCACGTAGTACCTACAATATATATCTGGACATTCGGATAATCTTACAGATAAATGACCACCGAAAGAATCCATAGTAGAATTTTCGCATTGTATATACAGGGGAGGACCGGAACTTTCACAAATTTGTAGCAAGACGTCCTCCCCAAAAAACACTTGTTGACCTTCCTTATTCGACCGCGTTCCCATTATCCTGGAGGAAAGATTATAACAAACATAAATTTTCAACCAATTTTTTTTTCATAACAAGATTAACGAAGTCAAAACAATTGTTTATGACGTACTCACTTAAAAGTGTTTCTTACGCAGGGTTGTTTTAAAGGTGAAGCAGATAAACCACAACCATGTTTAAAATGTTGTATATAATCAATATCCCGTTCGTTAATTACACCTAAAATGTGGTATTAACTAAATTGTTAGGTTTAAAAATATGAGTACACTTTGAATCAACCCCGTAAAAACTATCCCCTATAAAATACTATGAATTGATGTTGGAAAGTTTTAAATCGCGTTCAAAAGCAGTCGAATATCATTAAAAAAATAACAAAACTGATGTTTTTTTTTTTAAATTACCATAACTTATATATTCGTTCTATGGTGTGTTATTGTAGAAAGATATATTTATTAATTTTTGATACTAGAAACCTGATAGACAAAATCCAGATGAATCTTTAGTGGTAAAATCACTAGCTCGTACTTGGTAGTTTTGACCAAATAATACAAAAGGTGATTCGATTGCTAGTACCGTCGATTTCAGTACGTTACGGAACATTTTTTTATTTTTTTGTATAAGCAACTGACAGCGGTCTCTCTTGTAAGCCGTTATACGCATCTTATCTTCCCTCAAAGCCATTTCCTCGTCCCACATACCTAACGAGACGATATAATGTAATCATAACCTCACTTTTTCGGTTCTGAATCAGTCGTGTATCCTATACATACCGATATGAACCGGGACACTGTACATAATTCTATTTTGGAAAACATTTTCTCGATTTTCTTCGTAGTTTTCAGGAAGTTTCTTTTTACAACGGCAATTCATCATAAATTTTTAAATATATTTGACTTTGAAAATTTGCCGTTAATAACTGACGTTCTAATATGTAAAATTTGACAGATCGTTTGTGTCGAAAACGTTTTTATACTAATTTTACGAGGGGTATTCAAAATATTTCATAAGGATATTAATAATTAAAACAATTTCGATTTTATTTTATTGGAAATCAACAAATTATAAATCTATTACATCAAACAACATACTGTATAGTTTTAATATACAACGTATTTACACAAAAAGTTGAAAAGTTTAAATAAACTTGTTTGGGAGTATAAATCAAATAAAAACAGATTTCTTTCACACATTCCTACATCAACAAAATATAAAATGAAACATACTCCAATTGGTAACGATGATAAAAGTACTGCTGTGAACGATTTATATTCGAAAATAGTAGGAAAGTTTTTTTTGTGTATTGTACAAATTCCACCACTGTTTATAGCTACCCAACATATTTAAATCTCGTATATGTTCAACTGAATACGTTAAATTCCATGGCACGTAATAATTAGAAAAAAAAGTTCATTCTTACCAAGTAAGGACGGTCTAAATATAATAAAAAGAACAAACACATAAACCAACTGTCACTAGAAATAGAAATTAAAAGAAGAATACACACTAGGGTGAGTACTAAAATGGTATCCATAGAAATAAAATAATAAAAAGAAATACCGATTATAAATATTCTACAGTTTAAAGTTCGTTAAAGAATGTCGAATCTAACCTAACATGTCGAATAGATGGCGTTCGAATAAATTAACAACATGAAGGAAATCCAGTGTTGCCAGATTTATTTAACAATTTTCTATTAATCGAGTGAAAAAATATTTTCTTCAAAATAGTGATGGGTGATCAGTACAAGATGTTACCATAATAAAAATGGTAAAATAAGTAAGTATATATAAATTATAAAAATTAAATATACGAATGATGCATCTCGTAACTTATTGTAGTGATTTAAACAAAGCGTTTTTTTTTGTTTTATTCAAGATATGTAACAAATGTTAAGTTAAATGAAATTTGCTGTTAAAATTTTCTTTTCCCTATAAAAACCACCAATCATTCACTATTGAAATTTTTTATTCAGCCTCATTCATATTTAAAGAAATCCCTCACATTCTGGCAACACTGTGTGAATCCGAATACTGTGTTTTATGATAGGTTTGTTCCAACCTACTAATCTGGACCGTTCTGAAGCATTCTCCGCCCCCTTTGATGGGTTGGAAAGAACCTGACATAAAAAGTCGCAGTAAGAATGTTATTTACGTACACGCAAAATTTTTTTGTTTATAAATACGTACGATCCTAAATACACTGAATAAAAAAAAAGGATTTTTATCAATAGATCTGTATTTCGGTTAGTTTAAATTTATTTTTATTAACACACATCATCTGATTGTATGTAAACTGACATACGGCATGTTTCTAGTAGTAAATTCTACACTAATAAAAGTTATTCCTTGTCGATTTCAAATTATTTATAAAGGCATACAGTTAACATTTTTTCAAGTTTAAAAAGTGAATATAGATTTTTAATTTCTACTTAAGAGTGAAAATATACCAGGTGTACGAATATTTTAATCAAAACGTGACGCAACTATACTATGAGTAAATTTTATTCAATATAACAAAAAAAAATCAACTTTTATTGGTTTGTGTGTCAAAAAATAGCCATATATAAATTATTTAAGTGCTGTAGTACGAATTTTTAAGTTGTTTGGACAAATGACAAGCGAAACCGATTCCAATCAGCTGAAACAAAAACAACAGAAGTCACACTACGGACTCGAAACTATTTTCTATGGGATAAGTTATTATAGTCCGTGGGCCCATTAACGTCGTCGACGAAATTTCGTAATTTTTTTTATATTTCACAAATTTCGACTAAAAAATACTCACTTGTAAGACGGCTAGGGTAAAACAGACAACTCCAATGTCAACTGCGTGGGATCTAACCCATTTACCAAACGCCGCTTCACATCCAATCGAATATGGTGGAGTTGTTGAGGTTTTTTGAACAACATCCCTTTTTCTGCGACCTGGATTATCTAATTTCAATACAAATTATGCTTTCAATAGATTATATCACAACATAATTCCTTAATAGATTAAACGATGTACGAAAATGGTCCCAGAAGTACCTGGCCTGACGGAAACACCTCATTCGGTCAAGAAAAAGCACCAGCTCACATTTCCGTTGTTGCAATGGTCAAAATTAACGAATAAAAGTTTAGTTTGATACCTAAAGCACCGTATTCGCCAGATTTAACCCCCTCGGATTATTTTCCAGGTACTTCTTGAACCATCCTCGTATATCTTTTTGTATTTTATGACGTGGATTTACCAACGGGCTGCGTAAAATTTAATCTAAGCCAATTGGTCTTTACATTGACGGATTTCATCGTAAAAACTCCACTTTTTCTCAGTGTACAATAAGCAACTTTTTTATTTCCGTATAATAACCGAAAAATCTGTCAACGCGTTTTATAAAATCGTTGAAACGAATATCAAATGTTCCGACAAAACATTTTTTTCTATATTAGTATTAATTCTGCATTATTAGTGCGAAATATCTCACTTTTCACGAGAAAATTATATTTATTATATTAATTGTGGTTAAAGTAAATTTTTTAAATCAAAATAGAATATTAGGAACAAGAAATAAATCCATTTTTAATCGCGGATTCACTCACAAATAACTAAACAAAGGTTAAAAAAGGAATGTAATAAATTTTAACACGCTGAAGGTAAATTATTTATATACGATTATTCCTTGGTTACTTTCAAATTTCATTATTTCTCGAAATCAAAAACCCAATTAAATCAACATCAGTAACACAACAATTGAATAACGTCTTCTAGGTAAAATGGCGGAATGTCAAGATCAGCTGTTTGAAGATATTTAGCTAATTATTTAAAAAATAATAATTACCCTCAGTAGTATTTGTAGAACTATTAGTAGGGGTAGTTGTGGTAATAGTAGAAGCTGTAGTCGTGGAAGTCGTCCCAGTGTCTGAGTTACAATAAAATTCTGCAGACTGACCTTGTTTCGCGGGACAACACGATATGGGAAGATCCGTGTTGTTCATAATTGATCTCCAATCATTATAATTTGTTATACCACAGCACTCGTACTAAGAAAAACCACCAAAATTAATTATACAAACATCACTTTGTAAAAAAAAAATTAGAACTGATTCACCGTTCCGTACAAACTAATATAAATAACATTCCTCTATATACGCGCCAATTTCATTTTATATAAACAGTGTTGCCGATTTTCTTTTTGTACGCGTAGGAAATTTTATTAACATATCGAACTGAAGTGAACTTTATTTATAAATTACTGTCCACGGTCTCTCAAATATATTCGAATAAATGCGATAATAAATAATTTCACTTACTTCTCTTTGTATAAGATCCCACATAAAAGAAGATGCAGAACCGTCAACGCTGTAATCTTTCATAGAATTTGACATTGCTTCTTCTAAATACCTTCCGGTTTTGTTTCTAAGTACATAACCGGCGATTCCGGCGGAAAATTCGAATATGAATATTATACCCAGTAGAACAGAAAACTAAAAATAACAACCACGATCGAATAATTAAGAAAAACGTAGTAGATATTTAATATTAGTTATAATACTCACTCCCATAAGCATAATCCAGCTGTTTTTAATAGCGCCATAGCACCCAAGGAAACATATTATGAATATCAATGTTCCAGTCGCGATCAAAAGATTCGGTAGTGAAAAATATTCACTATTTAGGAAAAAGTTATATTGCGTATAATAAGCGTGTATGGATGCTCCAACTGCTATTAAAATTATACCAGTTATCTGAAATATTAATAAGTGAACAAAATTTCGACTCCCTTGTATATTCATTAATCAAAATTGTGACGAAATATTACGCAATAACTAAATAATAAAATACATATTATATCCTGGTGTAATATGTGTTATAAAACATAGTTTTTATACACACTGTATATAGTGTAATCATTAAATTGACAGGTATAGAAAACTGGAGTTTCCACGATGAAGTATAACATCAGATAACGATCTTTAAATATTTTCTCAACTTATTTATAATAAATCATATTAGCATATTTGTATTGATGTAAGTAAAGATTGATAACGAAAATTAATTCAACAACAAAGTATTTTTATGAGAAAAAAAATTAAAACCATAGTTTTTTAAAGACGATTTGTCAGGTATAAGAATACTAGGAAATATTTTCGGTCTGATTTGGCAACGTTGCGTAACCAACTCTTAAAACGATTCGATATAAAATAAAATGATGCAACGCTATTTTTTTTTAACCATGAAATGCTTTTTTTAACAACAAAAATTTCTCTCTAGAAAGTTTACATGAAGAATATGTATTAATTACGTGGTCAAAAATGATTCATCAAGTGTATTACATTCTATAGATACGTTTCATCGTCTGATTTGTGTTTAATATGTGTAACGACCGGACTAAAGTGCCTATATCTAAAAATAGCATGGAAACCAATAAAATTAAAATATTTTTTATAATTCATTTATTTGTAAAGTCAAGGACTTTACGACAGAAATCTACTGCTAACATAAGACGAAATTAAACACTGATTATGAATTTATACGAGGAAAATGTTATGAAAGAAGTTTTATTTACATATTCTAGTTTTCGTAATATAGCAAAATGGAGGGACATACTTGGACTGATTTTTTATTATGGAAGATAAAGAGAAGGAGGGAGAAAAGTTGAAAAAGCGTCGAGCTGTATACGATAAAAAACTTTCCACAATGGCGCTGTTGACAAGGCGTATGAATATAACAATTGTAAACGAAATACAAAATGGCGAATAATAATTGACGTTACAATTAGAATCTACCCAAATGCTAATGTGGCGCCATCTTTTTCATATACACATATTGTTCTCATTGTATATTTGATGTACATTTGGAATTATTGATAAATAAAAATCTAATGCTAGTTTAACGATGAAAAAAAGTTGGTCACGCTCGGTTTGCGTGTATAGAGTGTCTAAATAATAAATGATAATATAACGTGGCTTTCGTCTAACGTTGCTTCTATAAATAGCATAAATCGTGGTACATGAAAAGGGATGTACCTAACAATACTTTAAAACATAGTCATTGCTAGGTTTCTTTCGTGTTTTGCACGTTAAAATCGATTTTCCACTTATAATGCTTCTTTCAAATAAATAGATTAGCGAGGAGAATTGTTTTCATGGGAATTGAAATGAAAACGCATCTATATTAATAGATTTAGATACACCGATAAACGTGAATTGTGTTTTGAAAATAAATGACAAATGTTTGAAGGAAATAAGCGAGAGAAAATATAAAAAAAAATTCATAAAATGCATCATTATATTTCTATCTATTCAATTTTGCTAATTATAATCCCTTTATCTAATTTCATACTTTCCCAATGATACGCTAATGATAAGAAAAACAAATACGTGTAACTCCCCCCACTGCTGCTTCGAATTATACAAAAAATTCCAAATAAATTATAGAAAATAATAAGTATTAAAGTTTAATGCATATTTAAATTACTTTTTGATAAAAATATTGTTACTTATTTACTAAAAATGTTAATAAATTGTTTAGTTCTACTTAACGAAATAAAAATTTAAAAAAAAAAACACGAACTGTACTGTAACACACTTTTTTGCAAGGCTATTTAAATAATATTGTTTACATAATAAATCGACAGTAGAAATGATGGTAATTAGAATGAATGATTATTTTTTAGATCTACTTACCACAAAGAAAAAATTAAAGGTGAAAATTAAATATTTTATAGTCCTAGAACCACAACTAAGATTCATTATTGTAAGATATTTTTAATAAACGTTCGTCAACTGGTTTTGTTTCACTTTTACTTCGTATACCTGCTGTCGCGGCACTTGTTCAACTTTTATACCATTTACTTATAGCTACTATTTTAATCCATTATTGAACGAACCTTAGATACACAATGATTATTTGATAAGAAAGATAAAAAAATGATAATGTGATAATAATAAACCGAACAACGTGACAGTTCTACCAAGTGCTTGTATTTACGAGTTACATACGATCACAACTTTGAAAATTTGAGCTCGTTCTAGAAACGTGGAATGGGAAATCGATTTGACACTCTTTACTTACCACCACCATTTAAACAAACTTTCGTTTTGTATGTTGCATACGTATAACACATATTTTGATGTGTATAATTGGTTGCCTAATATAACGAATAATATAATTCTCAAATATTTAATCATATCAATTATTTACGATGTGACGAAAATTAAAGTTAATCTACAACAATTATTTCATTTCGTATTTACATGAACTAATAATATTATCAACATATGAGCTGGAAGGCTTACACAATATATGTCAAAAAAAAAGAAACAAAAAGAAGTATCTATCATTTGACAGCTATATTAAAGGTTATATTCCTACTTCTGAAGGGCATGAAGAAGGTTTTCATACCTACCACACGGTCAATTCTTCAAGCAAGTTGGTGATAAGTAAACACAGATTTTGGCTGTTTGTCGTTAGATAAAAGGCCAATAGAGAAGAATATTGAAGGTTAGACTTTTAAATACAATTGAGAAAATAAAAATAGATTTAGAAAATGAAAGACGTTAAAGCTCTCTTGAAACAAGCCCGAGAGGCTATCAAAAATAAAAATTACGATTTATCATTAAAACTTTCTAAGACTATTTTAAAGGAAGACAGAAGTAATTACATGGCTTTGGTCTTTTTGGGTTTAACTTTACAAGAAATAGGCCCTGTTGATCAAGCTTGTAAAGCGTTTCAGAAAGCAATAGACAATAATCCGACGAATCCCCTCGCTTGGAATGGACTAATAAATTATTATGAAAAATTAGAAACTGATGAAGCTAAAAATAAACTCGAGGATACTTATATTTCCGCACTCGAATTTGAAACGAATCCGAAAAAAATTGTGGAATATTGCGAAAAGTTAAGTAAGTTATATACACAGGAAAATATCGTAAAAATTACCGAGTGTATATACAAATGTCTTGCTAAAAATGAATCTGGTGATATACTGGAAGTTTTAGTAAAATTGTACCAAAGTGTCGGTAATGTGCCAAAAGAGTTGTTGTCGATATTTGAGGAATGTTTTCGTAAAATATTGGATAAAAGGGAATTTAAGCGAGTCGAATATTATTCATCATACTTAAATTTGCTTTATAAACAAAATAAATACGAAGAAGTATTTAAAAATGCAGAAAACATGCATAAATGTTTTGATAGCGATACGGTATCCCTTACGTGGATGTGTAAAGTTTATAATCAGCTTTACACTGAAGATTTTGAATTATCTGATATATTTACTACAAATATTGACGATTATTATATTAAATTGTTGAATAAAGAACCAGACAATGGCATTGGATTATTTACAAAAGGTATACGAACATTTTTAATGGATAAATTAAGGGAAAGTAAAGATATTTTAAAGGAAGTGTGTGTTTTAAGGCCAAGACTAGTACATGCATGGGTTTTTTTAACGAAAATTAACGTGATGTTAAATTTAAACGAAGATGCATTAGAATCGTTTTTAACTGCAAATAAATTATTAAATTCTAATAATTATTCAAATCCATGTTTAACTAAAATTATAACTAGTCTTCATTTGAGTATATTATCAAAATCAACTTTGGAAAGTGATTGGGAACGAGCTAATGATATTTACAATTCGATTAATGATGAAAAAGTGAAATTAGACAGTTTAGAGGACATAATAACCGTTAATATTAATTTAAATAATATATCTGAAGCTGAATCACAAATAGCATTTTTAAAAACGAAAAATGATTTAAAAGCTTCGTATTTAGAAGCGAAACTATTGAAGAAGCAACAAAGATACGAAGCAGCTTTACAAATTCTAGAAAACAATACTCCGGATAATTCGGATTGGTGGATGGAAATAGGCAAAATATATTGGAGTATTGGAAGTTATAAAAAATCATTGGTACCATTTTTAAAAGCTGCAAAGTGTAATCCGAATAATTATTCAGTTTTTTACAACTTGGGAAACTATTATCAAAAATTTGAGGATTTCGAGAAAGCTAGAAGGTGTTATGAAAAAGCTTTTCATCTAAACACAAATTCCCAAAAAATAGCAACGGAACTAAGTAAAATGTATTGTAAATTAAAAAACTGGGAAACCGCTCACAATTTACTAGAAAACATATCGAATGGTACCATAAATGAAAAAACCGCATGGGCTTGGTTACAATTAGGTTTGAGTTATTTAGAACAGGAAAATTATACGAAAGCTATAGAAAAATTACAGTTTGTAGTACGAATCGATAAGGAGAATACATACAATTGGCAATGTTTAGCGGACGCTTATTATTCCAGAGGTTCATATACTTCGGCTTTAAAATGTTATACCAAATCTCTAGATTACACCGAAAATATTTTATATCCTTCGTTACAAATAGCCAACATCAAAAAAACCTTGGGTTTATACGACGAAGCTAAAGCAGATTTTCTGGATATCATATTGAAAAACGAACAGTATCTTCCAGCTCTAAAAGGGTTAGCGGAAACTTGTATATATCAAGCGAAGGAATGTTATAGAGACCAACGATTAGGCTCGGCTCAAACACACGCTCAGAAAGCTTTAAATTATCTATCGACGGCTTTAGGACATAAAAATAACTTCTCTTGTTTGTGGAAATTAATCGCAGACGTTTTTTTATTCGTTTCGGATCTACCAGAACAATATTGTTCCTTAAAAGTGACCGAAGACTTAATGGAAGGTAAATCTGTTATAGATAAGGAAGAAATGTTTGTTTTAGCGACAAGTTGTTATTGTAAAGCTATCGGTTTAATGGAAGACATTTTGTTGTGGCACGATTTATCCAACTGTTATTTAAAACACGCTCTAAGTGTGAATGATAGGGAAAAGAGAGACACACTTTTATCTTACGCTACACAATCCGCTCAACATTGTGTTAGTTCGAATCCGAAATACTGGCAACATTGGAATCTTCTGGGTATTATTGCCATGGAACAGATACCCCCTAATTACGCTTTGGCTCAACATTATTTCATTAAGGCTGTAACGGTGGAAAATAATAATCCTATTGCTTGGAGCAATTTGGGGGTTTTATATTTTATTATGGGGGATGTGAAATTGGCGAATAAAGCTTTCGCGCAAGGACAAAGATCTGATCCTAATTATGTTAATAATTGGATAGGACAGGCTCTAATAGCGGAAACTATGGGAGTGGATGAAGCCATGGATTTATTTAGGTGAGTTGATCAAAAATGTTATTTACTTTTAAAATCTTTTATTTTATGCAAATATCGATATTTTATTAAAAATTTTACCAGATTATTAGAAAATCTGCAAGTTGTATTCGATGCTTTTTGCACCTAACCTCAAAATTTTCAGTAAAATGTAAAAATCTCCGGTTTTATTGTGCTAGTGTGAATTATGGAAAAACGAGACTTTCTTTTGAGAAATATAAAATGTGAAAATTGTAGAGAATTAAAAATTAAATAGTTTATGTTAAAAGCTATACACACTTGATTTAAAAAATGCAAAAATCTTCGTTTTTAATGTTCAAGTGTAATTTACGACAATATGTCGTATAAAAGTTGTAGAGAATTGGAAATTCTACAATATATGTTCGAAATTTTACACACCTAACCTCAAAATTTTAGAAAAAATGTAAAAATCTCCGGTTTGAGATATTCTAGGGCGTATTCCGGCACAACGAGACTTTAAATCGAAAAATATGTCCAATAAACGTTGTAAGGAATTGAAAATTCTACGATATATGTTCGAAATTTTACTTAAATAACCTCAAAATTTTCAGTAAAATGTAAAAATATCCGGTTTTATTGTTTTAGTGTGAATTATGGAAAAACCGAACTTTTTATCGAGAAGTATGTCGTATAAAAGTTGTAGAGAAATGGAAATTCTACAATATATGTTCGAATTTTTACACACCTAACCTCAAAATTTTAGAAAAAATGTAAAAATCTCCGGTTTGAGATATTCTAGGGCGTATTACGGCAAAACGAGACTTTAAATCGAAAAATATGTCCAATAAAAGTTGTAGGGAATTGAAAATTCTACTATATATGTTCGAAATTTTACCCACATAACCTCAAAATTTTCAGTAAAATATAAAAATCTTCGTTTTTAATGTTCAAGTGCAATTTACGACAAAACCGAACCTTTTATCGAGAAATATATCGTATAAAAGTTGTAGGAAATTGAAATTTGTACAATATATGTTCGAATTTTTACAAATCTAACCTCAAAATTTTAGAAAAAATGTAAAAATCTCCGGTTTGAGATATTCTAGGGCGTATTACGGCAAAATGAGACTTTAAATCGAAAAATATGTCCAATAAAAGTTGTAGGGAATTGAAAATTCTACTATATATGTTCGAAATTTTACCCACATAACCTCAAAATTTTCAGTAAAATGTAAAAATCTTCGTTTTTAATGTTCAAGTGCAATTTACGACAAAACCTAACCTTTTATCGAGAAATATATCGTATAAAAGTTGTAGGAAATTGAAATTTGTACAATATATGTTCGAATTTTTACAAATCTAACCTCAAAATTTTAGAAAAAATGTAAAAATCTCCGGTTTGAGGTATTCTAGGGCGTATTACGGCAAAACGAGACTTTAAATCGAAAAATATGTCCAATAAAAGTTGTAGGGAACTGAAAATTCTACTATATATGTTCGAAATTTTACCCACATAACCTCAAAATTTTCAGTAAAATGTAAAAATCTTCGTTTTTAATGTTCAAGTGCAATTTACGACAAAACCGAACCTTTTATCGAGAAATATATCGTATAAAAGTTGTAGGAAATTGAAATTTGTACAATATATGTTCGAATTTTTACAAATCTAACCTCAAAATTTTAGAAAAAATGTAAAAATCTCCGGTTTGAGGTATTCTAGGGCGTATTACGGCAAAACGAGACTTTAAATCGAAAAATATGTCCAATAAAAGTTGTAGGGAACTGAAAATTCTACTATATATGTTCGAAATTTTACCCACATAACCTCAAAATTTTCAGTAAAATGTAAAAATCTTCGTTTTTAATGTTCAAGTGCAATTTACGACAAAACCGAACCTTTTATCGAGAAATATATCGTATAAAAGTTGTAGGAAATTGAAATTTGTACAATATATGTTCGAATTTTTACAAATCTAACCTCAAAATTTTAGAAAAAATGTAAAAATCTCCGGTTTGAGATATTCTAGGACGTATTACGGCAAAACGAGACTTTAAATCGAAAAATATGTCCAATAAAAGTTGTAGGGAATTGAAAATTCTACTATATATGTTCGAAATTTTACCCACATAACCTCAAAATTTTCAGTAAAATGTAAAAATCTTCGTTTTTAATGTTCAAGTGCAATTTACGACAAAACCGAACCTTTTATCGAGAAATATATCGTATAAAAGTTGTAGGAAATTGAAATTTGTACAATATATGTTCGAATTTTTACAAATCTAACCTCAAAATTTTAGAAAAAATGTAAAAATCTCCGGTTTGAGATATTCTAGGGCGTATTACGGCAAAACGAGACTTTAAATCGAAAAATATGTCCAATAAAAATTGTAGGGAATTGAAAATTCTACTATATATGTTCGAAATTTTACCCACATAACCTCAAAATTTTCAGTAAAATGTAAAAATCTTCGTTTTTAATGTTCAAGTGCAATTTACGACAAAACCGAACCTTTTATCGAGAAATATATCGTATAAAAGTTGTAGGAAATTGAAATTTGTACAATATATGTTCGAATTTTTACAAATCTAACCTCAAAATTTTAGAAAAAATGTAAAAATCTCCGGTTTGAGATATTCTAGGGCGTATTACGGCAAAACGAGACTTTAAATCGAAAAATATGTCCAATAAAAGTTGTAGGGAATTGAAAATTCTACTATATATGTTCGAAATTTTACCCACATAACCTCAAAATTTTCAGTAAAATGTAAAAATCTTCGTTTTTAATGTTCAAGTGCAATTTACGACAAAACCGAACCTTTTATCGAGAAATATATCGTATAAAAGTTGTAGGAAATTGAAATTTGTACAATATATGTTCGAATTTTTACAAATCTAACCTCAAAATTTTAGAAAAAATGTAAAAATCTCCGGTTTGAGATATTCTAGGGCGTATTACGGCAAAACGAGACTTTAAATCGAAAAATATGTCCAATAAAAGTTGTAGGGAATTGAAAATTCTACTATATATGTTCGAAATTTTACCCACATAACCTCAAAATTTTCAGTAAAATGTAAAAATCTTCGTTTTTAATGTTCAAGTGCAATTTACGACAAAACCGAACCTTTTATCGAGAAATATATCGTATAAAAGTTGTAGGAAATTGAAATTTGTACAATATATGTTCGAATTTTTACAAATCTAACCTCAAAATTTTAGAAATAATGTAAAAATCTCCGGTTTGAGATATTCTAGGGCGTATTACGGCAAAACGAGACTTTAAATCGAAAAATATGTCCAATAAAAGTTGTAGGGAATTGAAAATTCTACTATATATGTTCGAAATTTTACCCACATAACCTCAAAATTTTCAGTAAAATATAAAAATCTTCGTTTTTAATGTTCAAGTGCAATTTACGACAAAACCGAACCTTTTATCGAGAAATATATCGTATAAAAGTTGTAGGAAATTGAAATTTGTACAATATATGTTCGAATTTTTACAAATCTAACCTCAAAATTTTAGAAAAAATGTAAAAATCTCCGGTTTGAGATATTCTAGGGCGTATTACGGCAAAACGAGACTTTAAATCGAAAAATATGTCCAATAAAAGTTGTAGGGAATTGAAAATTCTACTATATATGTTCGAAATTTTACCCACATAACCTCAAAATTTTCGGAAAATGAACAATTTCCGGTTTGAGATGTTCTAAAGCATATTAGCGAAACGAGACTTTATATCGAGAAATATGTCGAGTAGAAGTTGTAGGGAATTAAAAATTCTATAAAATATGTTCGATACTTTATACACATAACCTTAAAATTTTCGAAAAAATGTCGAAAATCTCTGTTTTCGATGTTCAAATACTCATATTACAGACAAAAGTAATATTTAAAAAAACATTTGTTTGATAAAAGTTGTAAAGGATTGAGAAATCTACAGGTTAGTAAGATTTTTACCCCACTTAACCTCAAAACGAAAATTTCTACCTAAAATTTTTTACTTTCAAATTTCTTTTCCATAAAATTCGATAAATTTTCATACGTATTGAAATGTAACAATATATCTATTGAAAAAAAACTTTTCCATCTAGACACAGCGTCCAATTAGGTCACCACCAAGAAGGAGCTATTGGTTACGGTCATTGGGTATGCCAAACTTTATTAGAAGCACCACAAAAAACCATAAGTTATTCCATAGAAGATATGCATGCCATTCCCGTAGCTTGTGATGCCATCACTTGGTACACGGAAAAGAATTCCAAAGACGGATGCGCTTGGAACATGTTGGGAATGTTGAAAGAAAGAATGAAATTATATTTAGGTATTTATAGTTATATATACAAAAGTTTTTTTATTTCGTGATGTATATCTGTACAGGAAGCTTAGAATCCTTCAAGAAATCCTACGAGTTATCACCGGACACAAGAGATTTAGCCAGAATCAATTACGGAAGACTTCTATCGAAACACGAAAAATACCTTCAAGCCATAAACATTTACCAAGAAGTGCAAGAAGCTACGTTTAGTTCGGGAAGCGGTTTAGCTCTGGCCCTATTCAAAAGCCAACATTACGAAGAATCTTACTCTGCATATGAACAAGCATTACATTGGTTAACAGAAGAACAGTCTCATCAATCCGAATTATTAGTGGCTTTAGCTTCGATGGCTTACATGTTCCAAGGATTGGAAGGAGCTAAAACTCTCCTTTTCCAGAGTATACAACTCAAACCACCGTCCCCTTGGGGTCTTTATGCCACTTTCTCACTAGGATTGTTACACAAAGATTTCGAATTGGCCGAATTGGTATTAAAAGAATTGGAAACTTTGAAAGATGACGAAAAATCTCTACCCCACTACGCGCTTTTGCTTTGTTCGAAACTTATAAGGCAAGAACAACCAGATAGAGCCGTTAAGGAACTTTCCAAATTGGTGCACAGACACCCCGACGACGCTTCCGTTTGGTTAAATTTAGCTGTAACCATCTTGAGAGTTAAAAGTGAGCATAAAAGAGCACTAGCTGCTGTTAAATGTGCTCAAACGGCTCTAAAAATAGGTCGATCCAGCATGGACGTGACGAAAGTATCGGCTTATATTTCCCTTGGTTATTTATTAACTGGAGATGTTAAAAACGTTTTGGTGTCTGCTCAAAAGTCAATTCATTGTTATCCTACAATGGCTGACGGTTGGGCGGCTCTGTTGGCATCTTTAACTCAAAATAAAGAAAGTTATTCACTAGATTTTATTTCCGGTATATTTAACTACATGGAAAGTTTGAATATGTCCGAGTTGCTCGCAAATTGGCTGAAGAAATTGAAAAAAAATATGGATTTGTAATAGTTTGGCTGTGACATCAACTTCCCTGTATTATGTATGTTTTAAATTCTTTTTATCAAAATAACAACTGAAAAATAAATTTTTTTTATCCAAATACCAACTTTTTAATCGAATCCCACCGTTTTATTTAAAAACAAGGTAATAAACTGAATTCACTAATAATTTATGATTCGTATATGAGACTAACCTTCCAAATTTCGATTATATTTCATGAAAACAACTTTTCTATTAATCTACACAATTAAAAACAGTTTATTCGTCACTATATTTTGTTAAAAATTACCTTAGATCAATTTTATCGACAAAATAATTCATAAATCTGATGAATCATCAAAATTAATTCCTTAATCTGTCAAACATAGATAAATATTGGTAAATAGAGGGCTCCTACTTAATCCGATCACCTAAAAACTGATTGCGGATCCTAGTTTGGAACGATATTTTTCAGTATTTCGAATGTCGCGATAAGTTTTAAGTTCAAATTTCAAACTAAACTGGTTAGTTCATCGTATTTACCATGATATATTAAAGTAGAAATGTCCTATTATACGGAATGACCCGATTCAAATCATGTTCTAATTACAGAGATCATGTTCCTTAAAATATTTTTAGTAACATATCACTAGACACTAAAAGACTTAAAAAAGAAGAAATTTTTGACAATTGATAAAATTTCAAACTAAATTGAAGAATAGTAGTCAGTTGATTGATTGTTTTTGAGTAAAGTACAGGGCTATTTTATTTTATTAGGTTAAAACTGTAGTGGGCCCCAAATTTTTATAATTCGTTTACAAACACAGTTGTACATAAACTAGAATTATCATTTCAGGTATTTTTTTATGTCGAATTTAATCAAGTTTTAGGAAATTCGAAATTTCGCGAGGTCAAAAAGGCATTAGTCAGGAAAACTAGGTTAAACAGCTCATTTTAAAATCTTTATTCAGTTCCTTTATGAAATTTATAACATTAATTATTTAGTAATCTCTAATTTTATATATAGAGTGGAAGAAACTTTCAAAAACGTCGTATTTCCTCGAAATATTACGATTTTTTTGCTCGACATTACAAATATTGACGAAATATGAAAAGTTTTCGAGTTTTTTTTCACTCCAACATATATCACAAACATCTAATATAAAAGTTAATTCCTATATAAGAACATTAAAAAGTTAAAAATAAGTTTATATTCCAAACAAAATAAACACTATATAGATTCATATAAGCTGTTCTACTACATACAATAAAGTTATATAATATTGCTGTTAAATGAGTATTAACCCTTTTATACAGTCTCATAATCGCTCCTGATGAACTTTGATAAGCAACAAGAGAAAATTATTCCCAGCAACTGAAAAAAAAAAATATGGTAAATAGGCTTGGAAACGCGATACAGATCACACATGTATGTCACTCTATCCATGGATAAAAATTAGATTAGACAGCAGATAAAATTTTATTTAATTATGAACACGTTCACTCATAAAACTATTAATGATTCCTATATGTTCATAAAAGTTCTATTTTTGTCCAGTCCCAAGAAAATTTGGTTACAAGTAGCAGAGAAAGACAGGAAAAAACAATTCAGCAGATGATGAAAGTAGCAAAGGATCAAAAAAAGAAGGGAAGGAAGACTGAAGTAAACTTGACTACCACAAGTAGCAAAGGAAGGATAAAGAAAGGGGAAAAGAATCGGAAGAGTGAACAAAATGGATAAAAGGAGAATGAAAACTAAAATCCCAATTCTCCGACACTAGAAAAGACATAAGGAGTTTAATTACTAAAAAAAAAAAACATGAAAAAAAAGGGAAGGAAGTCCGAGGAAAGCCTGTCTACAACAAATAGCACAGGAAGTAAAAAAATGAGGAAAAATTCAGAAGGATCAAAAAGAGTGGAAAAAAAAGGATATAAGGAGAATGTAAACTAAAACCCCAATATAGTAATGCTCAAAAGGGCATAAAGAATTCTATATATACATTTGAAAAACATTTCAAAGGTCAAATGTATCTTTTGCCATAACCTTTCAATTTAAAAACAAGTTTTTTGTATAAAATCTTTTGAAATAAATCACTAAAAGTAAATAAAATCAAGGTTAAGTGGTGATATACAAATATTTGTTAAAAAAAATCCACTTCCCAGCTCAATATAATCAGAATTTGCAGTACTGCTTCATATTTTATGTTTTATATCAAACCATACCACCCTTGATGTCCCGTTTATTACATTTTTGTGTCATATTTCCTAAAATTTCACCTTCTTGCATTAGTTTATGATGATTTTGAATGACTTCGGTCAGCTCATTGTCCATCGATTTCAATAATCAATATTTTATGAATTCAAATGGTACTTACCTGAATTATAGCTAGTCCGATTCCAATTCCTTCTACATACGATATATTGTAAGAAACAAAATCGCCGAATTCTTGTAAACATCCCACTTTGTAAGTATTGTTTGAATTGCAGGTAAAAGATGTTGAACCAGGAGGAATTTTACAGCACGACAATGGTAAATCAATATTGTTATGTAAAATATTGTACCAATCCGTATAATTGTCTACACCGCAACATTTGAACTAAAATCCCAAAATGAAACAGTAGAATTTAAGATAAAAATGTCCGTAGAACTCACTTGATTTTGGACAGCATCCCATATTGCAGTAGTTTCATTAAAAGTTTTGTTGCCGTATTGTTTCATGGTTTCATGTAAACGATTATCCAAAAATTGTTCAACATCCCCTTTCAGAACCACAGCAACAATACCGACAGTCAATTCCAGAACGAATATGATAACCAATAAAGTTGAATACTAAGAAAAAAATATAAATAACAAGAAATATTGTGAGAAAACTAAATATGTTCGTAGTGGAGTTAGTGGGCCAAGGGTCTTCTGATAGGCTTTGGCAATTCAAGTGGCACAGTTCCACTGCTGGAAACAGCCCCGGTGACTGTACCAATCAAATCCAACAGCCATTCTTCTGCAAAGCCGATTATCCCTCCGAAGCTTTTGGAGTCAACTTATTCAATGCATAACAGGCTTTACTTGGACCTCAAAACCCTGAGTTATCTTGATAGCCTCAACTTTCTTTTTTCTCCCTAAACCACTGATGTTGCAGCATTTGAGTCGGACATTGTCAAAAGCATCAGTCAAATTTTCGACATCAGTAGTGGTCCCTTTTCACTCAAATCTTTCGAAAGGGAAGAGGAGGATTTGTCATGGTCCCTGCTCTTGCAGGGCCCTTGGAATTTCGCAGGTGAAATTGGCCTCTACTTATATAATTCTGCGGTTATTGAATATTCTCGAGTGTTCAAAAATATTAAAATAGAATTATAGTACAAATTTCAAATAAAAAGTTGTTAACTTCATTTCCTAAATAAATAATATAGTTATAATATAAAACAATTATAATTAGTTCTTTATATTAATATCACTTAAAATAAAATTATGACATATTTTGATGAATATTTTGCTTCAAAGTACGTTTTTGTCAATTTCATCAGTTGTTTTTGAACATAAAAAAATAATTGTTACCATTAAAAGAAGAAAATAGAAAAATTAATAACATAATAGTTCTTACCGTAGTTGTCATACAAGCATTTTCTTTTATTGCTCCACAGCATCCAAAGAAAGCAATTAAGAATATCACAACACCAATAACGATAAGTAAGTCAGAAATATAAAAGTATTTGTTATCCATAAGTTTATCAAATTCATGAAAATAAGCTTTAGAACTAATACCAACAGAAATGATAACAACACCGGTTATCTAAAATGAAAAAAAAAACGTTTTTGTCTATAAAAAATTTAATAAATAATCTAATTGGAAGATAATTATATTTTTATGAAACACTATTAACTGATAAATCACATTTTTAACGAAAATTTTAAATACTACGAAATAAAAAATCAGTTCCACTTCAATGTTATTATATTGAAAATATATGTATTTACGGGATTGCACAACAATGTAATAGATATATAATAAGCCTTAGTCATCCTTTATCTCAAAAGTCAATTTAATATTTCAAAAAGTATATATTTTCTCAATAATCGTAATATACGAATGATTATTTTTATAGAATTAATAAAGGGATATTATAAATTAAAACTTGTAAACCGCTTTATTAACGAAGTAATCAGATAAGTGTGTACAAAAAAAACTTACCACGAAAATCAAATTAAAAATAATGAGCATATAACGAGAATAACCTCGCATAAACGTAGCCAAATCCATTTATATATGGATTCTTTTACTAATTTCAAATTAGAAGAACGATTATTTGATATTTTACGTTGTAAATTACGCTTCAACTTGTTGACACCTTAACACTATCTGATAACAAAAACTGAAAACAGTGATCGAATTGACAAGATTGCTATGACGTCATTTGAAGGTCATATGAACAACAACTAAAGATTGATACGACAAAGGTTGACCTATCTGAATCGACACCTCCACCAGAATATGACGTAGAAGGTAAAGATTTCATATAAAATTATAATTAAGCAAATTTCAGGAATTTTGGATTCGCAATCACACAAATAGTACAACCTTATAGAAAATATCAAGAATCAATTAACTTGAGAGTGTTGAATATATAAGAAGAATTACTCAATTAGAGGTTATGTTTTTTGACGTTATTGCTTATTTTAGTGTTCTTGATACTTTTGAACCTGTTTATTAGCATAGTGATATATGTAAAATTTCTTTGCTTTTTTGTTTAATAAAGTTTGTGTCATATTTATTGATTTTATTTATTACATTTCAAACAATAATGTTTCACTATGATTTTGTCATTCAAGTTACACAATGAGTGTTGTTTCGAAATTACCAAATTAAAAAGTATAGGTACAAGTTTTTCAACATAACCAGCAATAGTTGATTCTCATTGCCATAAACAGCGAAATATCTAGAAGGCCTAACGTCAAAATAATCTTTCAGAACCAATCACGATTCTACATTTCCTAAATGAGTCCAAAATAATCGATAAGCATTGGTGAATTGTTTTCGATTCTTTTACAAGAAAACCAGCTGCATAAAAATCAGAAATAATTATTTTCATGCAATTGAGATCGATTAATAATTAAAGTGTATGAAAATAAAGAAAATCAGAAAGTATGTTTGTATTTTGTTTCAATAAGCTGAATAAAAATGAATGAATTGAAATCGATATTTGGAAAATCGAGCTCTCGATTTTATGATAGCGAATCGGAAATTATCGCTAGTTGACATTTGTTATAATAGTTCATTTACCACTTAACTGTTGTAGGAGGACATTTTTAGCATCGCACGTAATTGTATGGTCTAATCACTAAGATATGGCAGATAGAAATTTAATTTTTTAGGTGGGAGATCTTTAATTGAGATCTTTCAAGAACTATTTTTGAGCGACGAATTGAAATTTGAACAGAAGTTACAAAAACTTTGTAATGAAGACAATTTAAAAACGAAAATTTCGGCTTTTAAAAATTGATTCCTTATCAGTGAACAAAGGATACATAATAAAGGCTCTAGGTAAAACTTTGCACATATTAAATTAGAGTAAATTTTGAGAACAAATTCATTTAATAAAACTCGAAATAATGATAATTTAGTATATTATTTAATATAATAACAAATATTTTATATTCAAACACATAAAATAATTTCACCAATTATTAAAATTAAATGTATTGATATTTTTTTTCTTTTTTGTGACAACTTCTGCACTTACGTTGTCTGACCTGAAAATAAAGAATTTAAATTATGTAAAAATCATCAAAAAGCGGTTTTTCTTGCCCTTTATTTGCATTAGGGTTGATATACTTCCCGACACCGCTTCTAAACACTTTTAATTCCTTCTGCGCATTTATTTTCGCCCTAGTTTTCGCCTCTTCCTCCTTTAACCTTTCCAATTCTTCTCGCCTTTCATTCGCCAACTGAAACAGAAAAAAAAAAAACAAAATTATGGAGTTTAAACAACCGACAAAACTTTAGGTACCTGTTCATCAGCTTCATCATATGGGTTAACAAAAACTTGTGCTTTGACTAAAATAATGTCTTCTATAGGCCTGTCTTGATTGTCGACTTCAATTTTTTCCATTTCGTTGAGTGTTTCTATGCCCCCAACGACGCGACCAAAAATCGTGTGTTTCTGATCGAGGTGCTTACAGGAACGATACGTAATAAAACTAAAAACAATGTTAACAAAAAACTATAGTTGTTTAAACAAAAATCAACTACATACAATTGAGAACCGTTGGTATTTTTACCAGAATTTGCCATAGATAATATACCCCGACCTGTATGAGATAAATTAGGTCTAATTTCGTCCTCGAATTTATTATTCCAAATGGATTTTCCTCCGGAACCAGTATTTGTTGGATCACCTCCTTGAATCTAAATAAAAGACATTCAATATCTCCAACGAAAATACGCCGAAAACCTACCATAAAATTTCTTATGGATCTATGAAATTTCGTGCCGTTGTAATATCCATTTTCGCAATGTTTTATGAAATTTTCGCATGTTTTTGGTACCATATCACAATGTAATTCCATATTCAACATGCCCAGATTAGTTACAAGCCTCACATAACCTATAATACATCGAAATATTTCGATTCATCGATTTTTTGCAGTTATAAGTATAAATAGACTCGAAATATATGTATGTCTTCATTAAACATAAAAAACTGTATACAAAAAATGGACTGTAAACAAAAAAACTCATGAAAAAAAAGTATTGCCTTCTAAATACGAGGCAAAGTCAAAATTAGCTTCCATATTATATATTCTTGTCCAAATTATTCATTTCTAATACAAATCAAATGTTTGTATCACAAAATTTACAACTTTGTGATATTTACAGCACTAATTGAAAACCCTGTATATAATTTTGTAAATAAAAAGAGAAAAAACAATTTTATTTAAAAATAGGGATAGAAAAATATTGTAATACAAAATTTTATTCATCTTGACTGTTATTTACCTTTTTTCTTTACTCGTTGATACCTAACCTCATCTTCATGCAAAAGTGCAGCTTCACCTTCAAGTTGGGGTACCATAGTTGTAGAGGTGAAGCTAGCAGCTACGGCGCCTGTAGAATAATGAGCAGCATTAAATTTATCAGCTTTTTCTGAAGTAGTTTTCTTGTTGATTTCCAATGTAGAAGGTTTATAGTCTCGATTCAACTCATCTAACGTATACTTTGTTTCTGGGTTAATTTTTTTCAACTTGGCTTGAGGATCAGATTTATCAGCAATCTCCTCTTCTGTTTCTATCCGTAATTTTTGTTTCACGTGATGGAATTTCGAAATATCGAATTTTGCTAGATTACTGGGATCCTGAAGGATAATAATGTCTTTTCTTTCGAATGGTTGATCATTTAATAAATCCTTCCAGTTACGGTTTTTTATGTTTAATTGTTCAATAGCCTCCATTAGAAAAACATTTCCTGTTGTAGCTATAGCGGCTATGTGTGAACTATTGGTGAATGGTTTAAACAGAACAGGACACTCAAAAGTGTTTTCACTTTTTCTGTGAAAATTAAGTTGTATCAAAGATTTAAAATCCAAAGGTTTACCAGTTACCGGATTCACTTTGAATTTCTTTAGAAACGGTATTAGAGCTTCTAAATCGAATATATTACCATCCAAATCACAATAAGGTATCTCGTAAGGTTGTAGGGATAGGCAACAATGATCAAATGGTAGTCTTCGGAAATTTTCTCCTTCTTTACTCGAATGACCGCTCTTTTTGCCACCGTACAAAGTAGTCCATTCTGTGTATGTTACATACATCTTATCTTTTTGATGCTGCCTCTTCCCCATTTTTATTTATTATAAACAAACAACTAATAACTCAGAAATTAGTATTTAGGTTATGTTAGTATTTACATCTGTCAAAACAAAATTTCTGGTAACATGCAAAAAATAAAATCCACTATTTCTTTGAAACAAAAATCGTCGGTAATATTTTTGATACAAAATAATACCTCAGCGATGCTGGACAACGCATTTATTACACCATTTTATCTTGATATATCTAATTAATCTTGAATAAGACAATTTTGTGATTGTTTAGTTCATTTTTTCACTAATTAAAAATTGGTGATTTTTCGAAACACTGTTGGTAGACATGTCCCGGCTCCCTTCATAACTTACAAGTACGCCATGAGCCAAGATTTGTGAAAAGGGAGTGTAATTTGTTTTGTGTTTTAAATATAAAAACCGATTAAAGGTAAGTAATTTTAAACGTAACACTCGTGTATAAACATCCACAATTATTTCAAAAGCATTATAACATAATGTAGGATAAGTATAAGAAGTTGCAAGCAGATATAAAAAAAATCGTTTCAAAAGATATTATTGTTTAATAATTTTGTACTTGTCATATTTAATATTAATTATATTAGTGAATATAATGCAATTAACGTTTTTCTCTCGATATACCCGATGCTAAATACATATTTATAGAAATTGTATCTGGTCAAGTCTCAAAATGGCCGACTAGTGACAAGAATCAATTTTAAATTTTGAAAAGGGTCACATTCCGATAAGAACTACCTGCATTCACGATTAATATCAATAGAACTTTATACGCTTTCAACTGACCTTGCAATTTGTAGCGTATTTTTCTTAGAAAACCGGTGTTTTAACATCTTCGATTTTGGACAAAGAACTTGTTATTTTTTTTGCATATAAATAGTACACAATAACTTGGATTTCCATTAATTTGCGCAGTTATGATGTCTCAAGAAATTATTTCTAGGACTTAGATACGTTAATATCCAAACAATGTCTTTTTAATATTGAATTTCAGGGTATTTATAGAATATTGATAATTCTTCATTGTTGGTGATATTTATCAATAACGTTTTTTATTAATACATTTATATAACACGTATTATTGATCATTATATAGAAATATTGGTTTATTTTATTGTAAAGTGGCTGTTGTATTTCTCTTAGGTTCCTGAATTTTGTTAACAGATTTTAGAATGTCTTCAGCTGGTTCGAGTGGATCAGGGCGTGGGAGAGGTAGTCAGGCAGCTGTTGGGGATCAAAAAGAAGCAAAAGAAAGTAAACCTAATCCGAAAATGTCCAAAGCTCTTGGAACTTCTGCGAAAAGAATTCAAAAAGAATTAGCAGAAATCACTCTAGATCCACCTCCAAATTGTAGTGCTGGACCAAAGGGGGAGAACTTCTACGAATGGGTATCGACTATTTTGGGCCCCCCAGGATCCGTTTACGAAGGAGGAGTTTTTTTCTTGGATATACACTTTTCACCAGAATATCCATTTAAGCCTCCCAAGGTGACTTTCCGCACTAGAATTTACCATTGCAATATCAACAGCCAAGGGGTTATTTGTTTAGATATTTTGAAGGATAATTGGTCACCAGCCTTAACTATATCTAAGGTCTTATTGTCAATCTGTTCCCTGCTTACCGATTGCAATCCAGGTAAGTTTGAAAAAATGTTTCATAATCATAAAATTTTCAATTTTCGATAAATAATTTGAATATTAAAAAGTTCTGGCAACATGGTTTTGAATGTTTAGTTTTTAAATACAATTTTATATTGAAATTTTTAAAATAAGTGATTTTCTGATTCTTAGTCAACTGATTTAGTTCATACATAAGAAAAATGGTATGGATCTCAAGTTAATTAGTGGATGTTGTTTGTTTTATGATTGTAATGTTTCTAATTTATGTCAAGGAGAGTATCTATAATTTTTTTTCCAGCTGATCCCCTTGTAGGCAGTATAGCGACGCAATACCTGCAAAATCGAGAAGAACACGATCGTATCGCACGATTATGGACTAAACGTTATGCCACGTGATTCAATTATGCTCTCAAAATACAGCTTCACACTTCCATATTTCGAGGTCACTCCCTTTGCCAAATCAAATGGCATAAAATTTATTCTTCATCTTTATCATTTGTCATTTAGGTCAGTCTGTGTGAGTAGAAATGAAAGGAATTCATATTAAAACAAAATTTGTACGTTTAATTTGTTTAAGTTGATTCGTTTATAGGAGATGGTCCATATATGTTGCGATGAACATCACAAAGTGATCGATTTTCGTTTTTTTTTTCTGAAACATTTCGTATTGTCACGTTTTTTGAAAAAAATTGAGAGATAATGTGCCAAATTGTTATAATTTGCTTAAAATTATCCATTGTAATGTCATTGAGTACTCAACGTAGAAAATATCATTTCCTGATTTGGTTTTTAAGTTTTCTGGTAGGAAAAGTTAGTTTAGTGTCTATCGATACGAATCTAAAAGGAAAACGTGAATTTTTTACTTTGTTATTTATTAGCAAAACTTTTTGTAAAGACTGAATTGTACAACCCCCTGAACGGAGCAATTTGAACAATTTCTACGCGATTTATTCTTTAAAGGGAAATCTACAGGCTGACCTAATTAGTCTGTCTCCATGTTTCACATCCTTTAAGTTTGTTCATAACATTTTTAGTTTATAACGGAGTAGATTTAAATGCAAATTTATGTGAATAAAATATATTTTTTTTAATAACTAAATTATATAGTATAGTCTTGTCGTTTTCTTTTTGTTCGAGTGTCCGGAAAAATGTTTACGTATTGAACAAAAAATCTGTGATTATAAATGATGTATTACGATGGTATAGTCTATTCGTACGTATAGAAAAGCACATATCCATTGAGGGGAACTTCTCTATTCCATTTTTTTCCATTTTCTCTCCCCCATTAGCGAAGCTACAAGAAAATTCCTCCCCGGATATTTATTCTAAACTTATTGGCCCAAAAAAGGACACCATAAAAAATCTAACCTAAAACATTTTTTCATGATGATAGCAAATTTTGATGAATATATTTAAACTCGATCCAATCACGAATACAGGGCGATTTAGAAATATTAACTTTCAAATTATGGTATACAAAGTATCTTTTAGATCTAATACGCTATCGGACTGAGTATAATTCATTTTTCTGGACACGTTTCTAATATAATAAAACAATTTTTTTTTTTTTCAGAAAAAATGTTTTTAACAAAAGGCAGCTCATCTCCATTTTTTTTTTCAGTAAAAATTTTATACTTTTGCATTAAACTCCGTGTCGACTACACACCCGAGCTTAACAAATAAATTGGACCGAAATATTGAAATTACTGTCGAGATTTTTGTTTAAATAGTTTTGTGGTAGAAAAAAGGTTCATTTTATTTGTCTAGTTCCACCTACTTGTGACTTCTATTCGTGCAATTTATCTCCGTAGATTGCTTCTTGTTCGAAATATAAGGTCTCTTAAAACATGACTTTGGAAATAAGTTGGTTTTGAATTCGTGGGACAAATATCATGCTACAATAGTTTTGGATCACCCTGTATGTCGATGTTATAAATAGAACGAATAATGATATTATTTCTATCCTTGTCTGTTCAGGTGACCACAGAAACTAACGTAATTAGACGTTTTTGTTGCTTATAGAATTTTTTTAGGTTAGTTTTATTTGCTATTGTGATAATTTAGGGAAATTGCATTCTAACCGTTGGTAGCAGTGGTGGAATCGGTGTTGCAGATTTATTGATTTTACAAAGCGATTTGTAACTTGACAAAATGTGTTGGGGAAATTGAATTTTAAACGTTGGTAGTCGTTGATGCAAGATTTGTCACTTTAAATTCTATATAAATAATTGATATAATACATACAACGTGGCAACGGTGCTAAATGTTTATCTTTAAACTTATAAAGTCTTAAAATCATTAATAAAAATGTCTAATTATAACTTTTTGTTTAATAAATTCAATTCTGTTTGAAAAAAAAAGGTCAAATGTTACGTTTATTCTTCAAAACATACAATAGCGCCCTATTAAGTCATAAATTGACGCCATGTTGTGCTGGCGAATAGTTCGACGTGGATAATAGATAAAAAACTATAGTTAAAAGTAGTTTTTGTAAAAATTGGTCGACCATAGATAAAAAAAAAACTGTCGCGACAGTTTTGGCACCAAAAACCTCCCTTTATCGAACATTTCTTATTGTCCAAAACACAATGTTTACATAAAGTCTCGTTTTAAGACCGACATATAACCAACATTTTTATTATTTTGTTCTTTTTGATGTGATAGGTATATTTATTTTTTTTTTCCTATGGAAGCGTAATGAAATTAAAAAAAAAACAATTACTTCCAAATGGCTTGTGTAAAGTATCCTTTTTTTTACTAAAGTTTAAGAGAATATGGACTATTCTTCTAGTAAGTATTGTTTTAGTTGGTATTGTAATAATAAAATTTAGTATGTAGATTTTTATCTTTTCTTTACCTATCCATAATCCACTTAATAATTGAATTATGAAGGTATTATAATGGAAAAAACAAAAAGTTTCATCAACAAATCACTAAATGACTATTATTGGTAAGTTCAGGAAAAGGGAATCACTTTGGCAACGTTGGAAACAGCTGTGACGTCGTAACGTCGTAATTTTTGTCGTATCTCTTTAATAATCGTCAAAATTTAGGAAATTAATTAATTTTCAATTATCACAAAATTGTAAATGAACTCCTATAGTGTATATATATATCCTACAAGACCGTTTTACGGTGGTTTATAGGGGAGAATAAATAAATTTGAGTGATTTCAATAAAACAACTAAGCAGTGTTAGAATTTTACGAAAGATCCTGTATATAATTCTAACCTAAAAGTACTTACCATTAAATTTTTAAATTTGGTTAATAAATTATTTTTTTATATACTACATCTTTAAGAAATTTATTTTTTTTTTCAAAGGAATTTTAGCAATAATGCACAAAGTTTTGGTGGGAGCAGTAATTTTCAATATAAAATTACGTAAGACCCTCGTATACACAAAATTGAAACACGAACATTATTTTTACTGTAGTAATATTTATTGTTTATAATAACATCAATATACATTATGTAGCCAAAATACGACAGGATATGTAATTATAAACATACCTGTACAAAACCACGTTGGGGAAATTTTCCAAAAATATTAAACATCTACAGCACTTACACAAAGTGGTATCTAAAATACATTTACCAGAATTTGTGACATATAACCTCATGTCAAACCGGTATAAATGTCATTCAATGACATATGGAGATTGCGACTCTTTTATAAGTAAATGTATTGAAGTTACTCGTATTGATGTTACCCAGAAAAAAATTTATTTATAATAATTGAAATTCTGCTAAATGTTAATTTTTAATAATGCAGGAATTTTACCCGTAATAATTATTAATTACAAATATTTAACAGTTTATTTTTCTGAATAACATTATTACCTAATTGATAAATAATTAACATTTATTTAAAAATACTGAAAAATCGTTAATTTTCATTCGAGTATAAATACTGGGTATACAATTTTAAAAAATAATGATTTCCTCATATAAAAATTACCTTATAAGACTCACGTTAAATTGTAAAATAGCTTTGGCTCTTCGAGTACTATTTAAATCAAAATACGTTTGAATAACACCAAATTAGAAAATTCAACACAAACCACTTTTAGAACTTCCCTTATAACACTAATTATTAGAACAAATAAAGAATGAAAAATGGCCAATAAGTAATTATTTATTTGAAAAATAAATTCTTTGGTTATAAAGTCTGTTAGAATTTGGAATAGTTCACTTAAATCAATCCTATAAGAATAATAACAAGAAATTACGACAAGATTTATTAAAATGTGTGTTTACAAATTACGCCATTATCTAAATGTCAAAATAAATCTGACCAATCAAGAATCTACAGATTTGCCAACGTAAACAAATAATTGGTGGAGGCAGTGAAATGGCTGTGAATTCCTTAAGAAAGAGTCTAGAGGTAAATAAAATAGACACTGTCAATTATTCCATATAGTATAATAAACTTATTGAAAAAAATATAATTTTGAATAAATATGTAAGAGTTATATCAATATTTATCGTAATAATGAGAAGAATGTATACTGAAGTTAGTATGAATTTTGACCAAAATTTTCTTGAGACTCTTATACAGGTGAGTCAAAAATAATGGTCCAAATAACAAGTTCTCTACCAAACTAGATGGATAATTAGAATAAATTTCAAAATTCATTACATCACACTATATTCCCGTTTATGTGGTAGTGAACTATTTTATATCAAAATTAACGTATACAGGGTTTTGCATTTATGTATTTTCATCTTTATGATATTATTTCAGACATATTTTGGAAATGTTTTGTACTCTGCCTTAGAATTTTAATTTTTATCGAAGTAAAAAAACCAAAATCTTAACATCTAGATGTAACACAAATAAAAAAATCCTTTTATGAACAAAAATGATAAATCAGTCTGCGAATAACGCACAAAAAGTAGTGTAGGACGATTATGTGACAGCCTCCGAATGGAAAAGTTCCAAATATTATCGTATTTTGAAGTTTTGTGTGAAAACTTCCTAATTTTTGAGCAGTTTCATTAATTTTTTTTCAAAAATTCACAGTAGACTCGCAGAATCATTTTCAAGATCTAAATTGTCCACTTTATACAACTTTTCATAAGCAAAAAACTACTTTTTGTAACGTCTAACCTCTACTAAAAATTGTACTTTGTCTATGAAATTAAAAAAAATATATCAGACTTGTGTCAATGTTTGTGAGTTAATTTGTTCAGACACTTTTTGCCTTCCAAATACAAAATCAAAAGAATTTGCAAAAATTTGACTAAATTATAAGGTTTGTTGACATAACCTAAATTGAAAAGCCATGGCAGTTTCTCGCGTTTTAGCGGTAAAATTCAAAATACCAATAAAATTGATGTCAACTTTGGAAAGTAGATTCTAATCGAATTACAATTATTAAAATGAAAACAGTGGATAAATTACTATATAATTAAAAATACTTATGTTATATCGGTGCACGAAAATATGTTGAAAGTTTATACTGTTTCGTATTCTTTGCGGATTGAACAGGCCAAGCAGCAAGCGAAAACTATCCCGATAAGCTGAAAAATGTCATACAGTTAAATATAGTTCGACACTCGACGCGATTATCGTCTTTATAGTCCAGGAAACCAGCCAAAAAAAGCTGGAATATCTATAAAAGCCAATACCCAGTCTGTGAGTATGTTACTCGATTTGTCTATGGTCTTTATAGTCCAGGAAATGAGCCAAAAAAGCTGCAATATCAATAAAAGCCGATACCCAGTGTATGAGTATGTTACTCGATTTGTCTATTGTCTTTATAGTCCAGGAAATGACCAAAAAAGGCAGCAAAATATCGATAAAAGACAATGCCCAGTCTATGAGTATGTTACTCGATTTGTCTATGGTCTTTATAGTCCAGGAAATGAGCCAAAAAAGCTGCAATATCAATAAAAGCCGATACCCAGTGTATGAGTATGTTACTCGATTTGTCTATTGTCTTTATAGTCCAGGAAATGACCAAAAAAGGCAGCAAAATATCGATAAAAGACAATGCCCAGTCTATGAGTATGTTACTCGATTTGTCTATGGTCTTTATAGTCCAGGAAATGAGCCAAAAAAGCTGCAATATCAATAAAAGCCGATACCCAGTGTATGAGTATGTTACTCGATTTGTCTATGGTCTTTATAGTCCAGGAAATGACCAAAAAAGGCAGCAAAATATCGATAAAAGTCAATGCCCAGTCTATGAGTATGTTACTCGATTTGTCTATGGTCTTTATAGTCCAGGAAATGAGCCAAAAAAGCTGCAATATCAATAAAAGCCGATACCCAGTGTATGAGTATGTTACTCGATTTGTCTATTGTCTTTATAGTCCAGGAAATGACCAAAAAAGGCAGCAAAATATCGATAAAAGACAATGCCCAGTCTATGAGTATGTTACTCGATTTGTCTATGGTCTTTATAGTCCAGGAAATGAGCCAAAAAAGGCAGCAAAATATCGATAAAAGACAATGCCCAGTCTATGAGTATGTTACTCGATTTGTCTATGGTCTTTATAGTCAAAAAAGACAAACACTCGCGAATAATTATCATAAAATTCATTTTATACACACAAATATAAGAGAATTCAGTATCGGCTTCAAATATTCAACACTCGACGTGTCTATGGTCTTTATAGTCCGGGAAATGAGTTAGAAAATTCAACAATATCATTAAAAGACAAAACCCAGGCTAACAGTATGATATTCGACGTGACTATTATCTATATAGTCCGGGAAATAAGTCAAAAAATGTAGCCACTCCCGAATAATCCAAATAAAACCAATTTTATAGAAATTATTGGACAAGGAGATCCGATATAAGCTTCTCGAGAGCCCCGGAAGGACCTTCGTATTAAGGAGGATACAATATTACGAAATCATACCCCTTGAAGCCGCCCCTGTCCAACATAACACTGTGAAATGCTTAAATAATGACCAGAACTCGAATACAAGTCAATTAATAGTGAATTGAAAATATAAAATAGCGAAAAATGTAAATAAATAACAGAAATTGTCAACTTACCTGCAGTCCCGCGACACCTAGACCTACACCCCCAATAATCGAACCATATTTAATAAATATCTGTTTCAATTTATCGACGCACGAATCGTTATAAACATTTTCGGAATCAATTTTACACGAACCGTCATCGGGTGTATTAGGACAGCATGTATAAGGTAATGTTTCGTTGTGAGTTATTTTAGGCCAATCTTTCGGTCCTTTTACCCCACAACATTCGGCCTGAAATGAATATAAATACACGATACGTCACCATCGAGATCCAAATTACATATACCGCGTACATTACGTCATATAAACCGAAAACATTGATATAACTTAACCTCAAAATATTTAATTCTATCAGCACACTTTGATTATTCCTTTTAAACGATATAAAACTGTAGGAATTCATTTTTGTTTCTGTTTCGACCCTAATCCCGGTAATAGATGAAGATATGTTATTATGACGATTTTCTGTATACACCTCGTATGTATATTTCGGTAAAAACTATGTCAAGTCACTATTGATTATAGATAAAGACTCGAAACAGCATAATTTATATATTTTTAATGCTATTATTGATTAAAGCGTTTGTTTGTAATAAACCAATTACAACATTCATCCCTTGAAACTGGGACATTTTCAAAAGGTTAGAAAATACGCGAGAATGACGTGAAGTTGAAGTTATGGCGGTCACTAAAATCAATATTATATTCATTAATACTATTCAATATCAAATAGAAATTTTCAATATTCCTCGTATAAAATAGTTTATTACTAAATAGTTTTTGTCGCTCGTTGTGTTAGCCATTAAAATATTTTAATGAATCACGTCTAAATTAGAAATAACTGCTATCTGCACAGAAGTGGTATACGCACCTGACCTAAAAGTTGTAACCTTGAAAATAATTGTTCTACCTGCATTTTATCAGCTTATCATACACTTTTAGTTGCAACGACGAGTTTTTTACCAGTTTAAAAATAATTATAATACAAATTATTATTTAGAATGAAACGAAAAGTTTAGTTAGGTATTAATAAAGTAGTAAGACAGTTAGTCAAATCAGCAACTTTTTAAATTTATTATTATAACTATATTTAGATTTAAAAATGTATGAAAGGATATTAAAAATCTCTTTAATTTACATAGAAATAAAAAGGGCTTGTTTATAATTTGCACAATTTAGAAGGGTAAAGATAATTCGTGTGAACGTACATGGAAGAACGGTTTAAATACTAAAGGGTGTAAGGGTAGGTGAAAATCTGTCAATTTCTAATTTCTAGGTTAGGACATAGATAAAAACACCTTTATTATAATTCTTTTATAAACCAATTTACTTAGTTTATTGTTGACACCCACACGACTCCGTATACTGCTTTAAGTGGCTGTTAAGAATAATTAACGTAAGTATTTTCATGTCATTTATATTTTCAACAGTGGCGTTCGAATAATAAACACTTTTGCAGAAGCTATTTTAAAAATTCTATAATCATTACTCAGTAATTAAAAACGCAATCGTCTACAGCTCGTAAAATGTTTGGATGTCATCGACATATGCTTAAAATGAAATATGAAAAATATTTTCTAATTAATTCTCTTTCGAATCTAGTCAAAACAGAAATAAATTCGATATAAATAGATAAGAATCAAATTTTAAAAATAGTTTTTGTTGTGGTAAACTATGATCAACTTGAAGAAAAACATCCAAGAACTAGCAAAGAATTTTTTCACGAATTTAATACAGGCGAGCACTAAAAGTTAACAATTTTTACTTTTTGGCTATAAATAATTGAGAATTCATACAGGATGTATTGAAAAATTTAATAATTTATAATAAACAAACTATGAAACAATCATACGGAGTATTCATTCATATTATTTAAAACAACGTCTTGATATAAAAGTGACAGGTGACAATTTAACCTCTAATTTTTCAAATAAGAGAAGAGTGAAACATAAGGAGAAGGGATTTGTGAAAGTTATAAGAGGGGAATAAAGAAAATGGTGTGATGGGACAAGAGGGGGATAGACTAGTGCTGAAGAGGGGGATAGAGAAAAGTGTTAAGAGGGGAATAGGTTTTGAAAAGGGGTATAGAGTTTTGAAAAGGGGTAAAAGGGGAATAGAGTTGCGATGAGGGGAAAGG
This sequence comes from Diorhabda sublineata, assembly GCF_026230105.1. NCBI lineage: Eukaryota > Metazoa > Arthropoda > Insecta > Coleoptera > Chrysomelidae > Diorhabda > Diorhabda sublineata. The sequence continues at coordinate 1,637,987 of NC_079479.1, forward strand.
GGGAATATATATACGAGGGTAATAAATAAAATGAAAGTGGTGGGAGGAGAATGGTGAGAGGGAGATAAAAATAGTATTAGGAAGGGAATGAAGAAATAGGCAATAAAGGAATGTTAAATAGGAGAAATAAAAGGAACAGAAGGGATGACAAAATAGAAAATGAAGAAATTACATAAAGAGGAATTAAGAGAGCGGAGAGGACAGGTAAAAGGTAGGAAGAAAGAGAGTGGGGAAACGTGGACGAAATAGGAAGGGATGAGAAAAATAAGAAGAGGAGTAGAAAGTAATTGGTAGTTGAAGAAAGGGAAAAGGGGAGTGTGAGGTGAATAAAGGAAAATATGTATAGAAATACGGAGGGGAAAAATTTTATTTTATTTATTTTTTTTTTCAATTTTTGTGTTTCCAAGTTTCAGATGACCTGGTTAATGACCTATAAAACTGAAATTTTTACGAAATTTTCGTTTGATAAACAAAGAAAAATGATTCAATAGTTTTTACGAAATTATGTAAATGATTTAGATGAAATATAAGCAAAACGTAGATATAAATAGCAAGTTTGTTATTTTTTTCGATATACAAAAAATTTGATTTAGAAACATAAATAAATATACAGAAAAAATGAGTTTGAAACTTACCTCGTGTTGAACAATGTTCCAAGAATCTTTTATATCGGGGTTAGTGTAATATTCCGGCATTGTATCATTTAACTGATTTTCCAACATAGTTCCAACTTCATCTTTCTTAATGTACCCCCAAACTCCAATAACAATTTCCAACACCAAGATAATCAGCAAAAAAACAGAAAACTGGAAAAAAAAACATTGTTTACATTATCGAAATATAATAATAATAAGTTGAAACTTACTGTTACTATCATACAATGATTTTCCTTGACGGCTCCGCAACAACCAAAAAACGCGATTATAAAAATGACTACACCAACAACAATAAGCACCAAAGGTACAAAATGATATCCAGTATATAAAAAATGTGAATATTGGGTATATAGAATGTGTACTATTGTTCCTATAGTTAATATAGCAATACCAGATATCTAAAATTAATAATAACGGCGTTCTTTTATATAATTTATTATTGAATAAGATTTGTACTTACGGCAAAAAGCAAATTAAAAGCGAATAACAAATATTTTATACAAGACATCCCTCCAGACACCATTTTTATTAACGAATGGAAAACCTAAAAATAAGATTTTAATCAATAAGTTACCATAGATACTAATATTTGTATTACCAAACCTTCTGACTCGAATTAAGTAAATTATCAGACAAGATAATCGTTAGAAATTTATGTATTGATGAACGTATATATAAAATACGATTCTACCTGCAACTCTTTATTGACAATACTAAACTGTAAATGTTTACCAGAATATCTCCTTTGCGCAGTGGTTCCCACTCCAAACAAATTTACCCCCCCCTTATTTTAATTTTTTTAGCCTGCAAATTTGACATATCAAAATATTCTTCTATTTTATCGATCTCTATTAACTAGAGCATATAGTTACTATATAATAATTTATTTGATATACTTTGATCATATAAAATAGTCTATACTTTTTTTAGCTTTTTTATTATAAATTAGATAATCATCTAATAGAAATTTGATATATATTTAAAGTAATTCAAGTTTATATATTGTTATAAATATCGGAAATTTTAATAAAAGAAGAAAATTGGTTAGTTATAGGTTATGTTTTTCTTATACAGACATTAAAAATATTTAAAATAAAATGTTTTTGATTAATATACGCTTTAATACAATTTTTAGAAAAATAAATGAGAGTACTTGTTTAGCCCTATCAAGAAATTTTAATAAAAGATCCTGTTCGCAATGTAAGATACCAAAAGATTTTTATGAAATATCAATTTTATATAATAAATTTTATAGTTAATCAAAAAACTGAAGTAAATTATGATGACATTACTAACGGAAATAAAGAAGCAGAGCATAAACTAAAAGTATTAATGTTAGAAGCGGAAGTAATGCGTCAAGAAGGAAAAGCAGTACCCGACCATGACTTTCTTAAAGCTGCACATTGGAAAGAAGTACTCAGTTTACCTTCAAGATCTTCGAGGCAAAAATATCTAGAACATTTATTTAAAGTTTCTAAAAAGAAAGAAAATATAAAGGTTTGTCAATATAATATTAATACTTTATAAAATGTTTGAAGTAATCGATTTTAGGCGAAAAAAGAGGAAAAACGGATTGCTTACGAAAATTTTCTAAACGAGAAACAACAACAACCCAAAGCGGAAGAAACACTCGAAGAATTCGCCTTAAAATATGATCTACAGCACAATAACATGTTTTTAAGATTTTATGAAACAACAATGAACCAAATGTATAATAATAGGTTGATACAAGCATTACAATTCGGACAAAAACTGGTAGTAGATTGTGGATACGACATTAATATGACTAGAAGAGAAAATATCAATTGTGCTAAGCAACTTATGTTGTTGTTCGCAGAAAATAGGATGCATGATGGTATGTAACATTTTATTATCCATCTGTGGTGTTTTAATTATTTACTTTTATGTTCGTTTTGAATTTTTTGCCTCTTACAATATTTAATTATGGACGGCCAAGGGGTCCTTGAGCACATAGGCCTTCAGACAGGCCCTTCATGCCCAATATTTTCGGTGAATAAGTGAAATTTAGCATTTTTAACTTATAAACAACTTATTTACTTCATAATGTTCAGAGCTAACATAGTGTTCAAAAAGATCTTGTTTTATGAGTTTTTGATGTAACATTTATACTAATTTTTTTCACTTTTCAAGTTTGATTCATATACTTACCCCAAGGTACACTGTCTAGTAGATACATTAGTCTATTTTTGTTAATAAGAGTCTTTAATTATATTAGTCTAATTTTATTTAAAAATTATAGTTTTTTCAATCATTTTTGAAGTGAAAAAAACATTTTTAACCAATAAAGAAGAGAAAAACAAAATTCATAATAATTTTCAAAGATATGTTAACTAATAGGTCCTACAACCTCAACTTGATGCAATAATTACCCCATTTTTTTCCACTAACCCCCTTACATATCAAATTTTCAGTATTTACTTTTCAGATCCTTTCGACGTACACTACTGTAACGCAAATAAAGAAAGCACTTTAATAAAAGCCTTCCACAAATATATTCCGACAATGTACGAACCTTGGTTCCCTTTAAACATCCACGAATGCAGTTATTTAGATATGTACCCCAAAAATCAATTAGTATATCTAACCCCCCATTGTAGAGAAGAAGTCCAAGAATTCGACCATGATGCTATTTACATTATCGGTGCTATAGTAGATAAAGTAAGTTTTAAATAACACTGTTGATAAAAGATAATAAATTTTGTATTGTAGATGAACCAAGAACCGTTGTCTTTAGCCAAAGCGAAACGAGAAGGTTTAAAAATGGCGAAATTACCTTTGGATAGGTATTTGCATTGGGGCGCTGGTTCCGGTAAAAGCCTTACTTTAAATCAAATGATCGCAATCTTATTAGACCAAAAACTAAGCGAAAATTGGGAGTTTTCTTTAAGACACGTCCCTAGGCGGAAGTTAATGGAAACTGGTGGATCTGGGGTTTCAAATAGAAACAAAGAAATAAAAAAATGGACGCCATCTCATAAAGTTGATTTTGATAAATTAGGATATAACAGAATGAAAAAAAATGTTAACATTCATAATATTTTTAATGAATAAATGGAAAATCTATTTAAGAAAGTCGTTTTATTTAAAAATATGGGTGAAATATTTAAAAAAAACCGTTTATTTAATAAATTTATTGACACCAATGGAAAACAATTTCACTATGCGTATATGTCTTCTTGCACTTTCTTCCAAGCTGCTAATGGACCGTGTTCAGGCCTGTACTGTACGTTACAACCATCTGGTGCTAATCTACCTTGTTGTTTCAAATTTTCGTACTGTTCACGGTCGTATTTAGTGAAACCCCATTTTTTAGAAACGTAGATCTTTTGACGCCCTGGGAACTTGAATTTAGCACGACGGAGAGCTTCTATTACTGCAGCCTTGAAACGGTCGCTCGAACGCACGCTCATAATAGGTTGACCGATACGTACACGAGCGACAGTACCTTGGGGTTTACCAAAAGCACCTCTCATTCCAGTCTGGAGCCTATAAATTCATATATTTATTAAATATATGAAAAAAAAACTAGGAAAAACTAAATAAATGATTAATTTTACAGTTTAACCTCTAAATTAATGAAATAGTGATAATAATTACAATGTAAATGACTAAAATTAAATTTATCACTTTATTTGAGCGAAATTGAGGTTAAAAATGTAAAACTTACCTATCAGCTCCAGCACAGGACAACATCTTATTGATTCTAATAACGTGGAAAGGATGAAGTCTCATACGAATATGGAATTGATCTTTACCACAATTTTTAACCAAGTATTTGTTGCAACAAATACGTCCTGCTTCCAGCGCTTCAGAACTGAGTTGTTCATATTCGTCAGAAACTAAATGTACGCATAGAGGAAAATCTTCTACTGTAGCCTTTTTCTTCCCCAAGTCAAAAATACGGATTTTCGGGTCTGGGACTCCTCTACAGAAACGAGATTTCGGGTAAGGCTTGTTTTTACAATATCGATAACTGAAACGAAAATATTTTAATTTGTAAATCATATATAAAGTTAATTTACATTATTGACAAATATTTAATCGTATGTTACTTACCACCTCGCAGGTCTCCTACCCATTTTGGCCTGAAATAAAACAACAAACGTATTTATTAGTAAAATAAATACTGGACTATAATATTTGTTAATAATAATTAAGAAAAAATATAACAAATAGGAATAAAACTAATAGATGATTGTAGATATTTCAAGAAACTTACCTTTGTATACTTAACTAGGCCTCAACAAGATTGTGAAGAACAGTTGTACCAATCACAAATACATTCATGCATTCGTCTTCTTTTTTATAGAGTAAACGTCAAAATATTGAACACATTATTAATAAACAGGCAGGTTTTTGCGTTTTATACATAAAAAACAATTTATTTTTAATGATAATACCTGATAAAAGTAACAATACTTTTTAATACGATAGAAAAACAGTTGAAAATGATAATAAAACATCGATTTTCATAACAATTATGGTTGTCTATGGTTATGAACTACATATTGTTTAATGACAGTGATCATAGAACTAACTAATCATGTAACAGCTATGTAAAATCGATAATCATTCCGAACTATTCGATAAACAATTTAAGATCGCAGTAATGCTTGATTATCTATTCAGGATCATACTTTTCCCCAAAAAAACCTTCAATAAAAACCAAATAATTGCTTTAATTGATTCGTAATCGATAATTATCGGAATCGATTGAACCACGAACGCGTAACTATAACTGAACATTCAGAACTGAACTAACTGACATTTCTTGGATTGGGAAATGCTATGAAGTTACAAATGTCATTGTAAATTGAAATATTATTAGAAAAATTAAACTAATTTTCGAATTATATTTATTTATTGGTATCTTTTTTGAATAATCTGTCTAGATTTAGGTAAATGACAAGCGGATACGTTATGTAATTTATCGTTGGCCCCTTCTTGTTCTATCTTCAAATTCAGCTTAGCCTGTATTTCTTCTTTGGTGAGCGCAAATTGCAGAGTGTCTATGACGTCACTAACTTGTTCATGTTCAACACACAATGGACACGGATTGGTCAGAACTATTCTTTCTATTGGTTCGATTACAGGCGGACATTTTATATGTTTCAAAGTCATTGCTTCCTGTTTACCTTTCTTCTTTTCTGTCAGCTAATAAAACAAAAAAAAAACATTAAACTGAAATCGTAATAACAAGTAACTCACATTTTTTTCTCTGTAAAACACGGTGACCATAGCTTCTTCAATATTTCTCTCCAGTATTTCGAGGTAGAGCAAAACGTTGTGATTATGTATAGTTTGATTTCCTCCTGGAATTATTTCAATTAGTTATTGTTCTGTTTGTACAACAACGTTTTCAAGAGAATTCTCGTGACAGCTGTAAATAGTGGCACACCACGTCGATTTCGACACACTCTGTATATAGAACACATCATGAACTTTGCAATCTTGACATTAGTATTTTTTTATAACATTAGTAGCTACTGCTGCCATCCTATAAAATCTAAATATCCAAAATGTAAATGGAATATTTGCTTATATATTAGGGAAATTATATTCTAAAAGTTGGAACCTATTTTAAGAAGTAAGAAGTAAAAAGTTTTGGATGAAATCAGAACAAATATTATTTTATACCAACAACTGGAATAAAACAACATCTTGGCAACAATGTTAAACATCTATCTGTCATCGCAGAAAAAGCTAACAAAAAAAATTAGTAAACAAATAAAAAATAATTTAATATATAGTTAATATATAGAAAAGCAATGAGTAAATGAAACAATAACTTTTATTTATAAATAATACCGAAGTATGTTATTACTTTCGTTGAAATAAAATCGTTGTAAACGAAAGAAAATAATATTATTGAACGTGATACCGGTTGCCTAACTTCTGTGTCTATGATCATGAACAACTAAATATAAAGTTATTACATAGGCGTAGCACTTGCAAATTTATATAGGGGTTATAGCTTGGCAGAATATCTAAAAATTCGGCAAAGTGAAAATGAATGCATATATATTAACAAATTAAAAAAAAATAACGTTCATACCGAGCATCTTTATCAATGGATCGTTTTTGCATCTAAACATCTTGAATAATTGTCCGATTCCGTTGAGAACTGTCTTTAATTTTTGATCGACATTTTTCAATTCGTCTGCTTTCTGCGCCGCTGCTTTCTTTGCTTCTTCGAATTGGTTATTCAAATCTTCCAGTCGAGTTTCTTGTTGTTGACGTCGAAAATCATTCAAAGCTCGTTGTTCGTCTGCAAATCATAGGCGTAGATGTAATTAAATTCAGATTTTATGTATTCATTGAATATACACGTACCTATTTTGATCTGTACTTTCGCTAAACTATCTGTCAAATCCTCCATTTCTTTGTTCAAGTGATTGATGTATTTGAACATGGCGAAATTTTCTTCTTCTTGAGTGACAAAGTTATTAGCGATAGTGTGTACCCTCTCCTCACCGGTAAATTCCTAGAAAACAACTATTTGCATTAATGATACAATAGTAGCCATTTCGTACTTACTTTTATGGTAATTAGAATTTGAAGATACCGTTCCAGTTTTTTCTCCATATTTTCTTTATTCTGTAGTCGTTTTTGTCGCTCTTTCTCTTCCAAATCTTTCATTATCCTTTTTTGACATTTTATCGAAAAAAACTCTTGTAGCTTTGCATCGTCGTCCATTTTCCTTTGCATCACTCTCATGTCCTAAATGAACACGATAACCATAAATAAAATTTTCCATCAAAACAAAAATTATTTTCCTTTGATTTATCTACAAATCTTTTCAAATAAGATTCTATAATGAATTTTAACAGGTTTTCTTTGAATTTCTTCAACATAACTGTATTAATAATAAATGGTTTAATTATATTCTATATACTTTTTTTCATTTATTTATGGATTAAATATCCCCTAGAAGCACCGCTACTGGTGTATCCGTTGTTTCAAATCAGCTGTTGTGCTGCTTAACGATATTTTTACAGTGTTGCCTATCTTTGTAAGTTACTTTTCTTCAAAAACGAATATAATATTTTAACATTTATTGTACGTCTATTAACCAAGTAGATATAAAAAAATGGAGCGGAATTATTCAAAAATATAATAATGAGCTGAACAATCATAGATTGAACCTATATTTGGGAATTTGATCTTTAAAATAATGAAATTCATGATTTTCAAAATATATAATTCGTAATATTATCTCCAACGTTAGTTCTAATTGTTGATTTTACCAGAATTATTCGTTCAAACGTCAAAGGAGTCAACATTCTAATAGTAGAAGAGTAATATTTGGGTTATTCCAATAATTATAAAATTCCATATTTTTAAATCTCCCTAGATAATAAATTTTTCCTTACATGATTTATTACACTTAAAAAATACTCAAAAGAAAACAGTCAATATGTAAATTTCTACTTTACGTATGTAACAGCGAGTAACATAATTAAATCTTCATCTAATGTATTAAAAAACCATGAAAAATCTAAATTTAGCAACGTTGTGTATTTACATCTAGTTACAGAAATCTGTAAAACAATTTGAAGCTGTTCACATGATGAACGGTAGATGGCACAACTGGGTACTAAAGTAGATGCTAATATATAAATTGGCGTTTTATTACCTGTATGTGACTTATAAGATCATTATGGGCTTTCGTTCTCAGAATTTGTAATTTTGAAACCCATTCTTCTCTTTGATCGTAAGCAATAGTTGCTTGTTCAATCAAATCGAGCATGAATTTTTTACCAACCGCTAAATTGTTAATCAACGTGTCCCATATTTTATTAAAATCATTCCTGTAATAATCCACTTATAAAAAAGAAGAAGATTTAGTTATAGAATTCTCACCTTTCCATCAACAAATGATTAATTTCTTCTCTTAGCTTTATATTATCGGAGGAAATTTGACAGAATTTCTTTATTTGGACCTCGAGTTTATTTTCTAATGTTTGAACGGTTTTTTCTCCGGTTATTACCCTTTGTTGGTACATTTCATCTGTTATTTGTTTCGATCTCAAATCGAGTACCTAATAAGAAATATCGATGGGATTATGATAATTTTTGAATGATTATTATAATTCCACCTTTTTTTTAACCATCTTTATTTGCCCGTCTATCTCGTTTATGTGAGATTTGTTTTGAATAATTTCGGCGTCGAATTCGTCATACTCATTAAGTAAAAATTTCAGTTCTTTGGATTTCTTTTCATCTTCTACTTTCCTAGCATCAGCTGAGGCAACTGCTAGGTCAGTCAGAATGTTTTTTTGTTCTCTTTTGAATATGTCCAAAACTTTACGTTGTTTCAATAATTTTCCTCCCGTATCGCATTTTTGTGCCCTATTTCTTTCTAGGATAGTATACTACAAACAAAGAAAATGTCCCACAAAAACATCAAGAACTTATTTATTAATAATTCATATCTATAATAATAAAATTCTTTAATGGAATGACTTTTCATACAACAATGTTGCCAGATGTATTATAAGTATTATTATATTATAAGTATAAGATATAATATTAAATAAAATTTCTGTAATATTTAAATAATTATTTATAAAAGATAGTCAAGATTTGCTTTACTTGTTCCATTAAATGTTTAACAAATTTTCTTAAACCAGTTTTATATTTTCTAAAAATAAATCGTAAATTATACAAGATCTGGCAACTCTGTATAACCTTGACCGTTGGTGTTAAAGACAATAGCTAGAAAGGACAATTATATCTATGAATATGAAAGTAAACATATAAAAACAGTATTCCTAATAAATGTATCATTTTTTGATATTAATCAATTATATTAAATAAACTGTGGATGATATAAACTGGCAAAATTTTACTGATCTAGTTGAAGGTATGTACAGATTGTCCCAAATCGTTTTACTTACGGTTCGGGCTAATCTCCCCAATTCCTGTTCAGCTTGCAACTGTAGTTCAAATTTCTCATCTTCAGTGAGCTCTTTATTTTTATCTAAGACCATTTTTGAATATATATTTGACAATAAATTGACATTTGGTTGTCATATATGGCTAGATTCGTGCTTTAACTGACAATACCAAAAGATATGTACGAGGAGAAGTCAACAGTGTGTTATTAAGCAGAGTTTTGGTAAGTAAGAGCCGGATCTTCTTCTATATACAGGGTTATTTCAAAAACAAGCAATTTGGAGTCGGTTTTTGATAATTTCCGAAAATATTTTTTTATTAAAAATATGTTTGTATTCAACTAAAACAACTGATTATCGTTATTAAATATTTTTTATTAAATTTTAAATATGGACATACAAAAATTGTAAAATTATGACAACTGACGTATCATTAATGATCTAATTAATCGCAGGAACGATATTAGCTCTATGAAATTTTTTGAATTGCGTCAACATCTGAAAAAATCAAAATATCTTACGTATATTTATGTTTTACGTCACTTTTCAGTGAACTTACTACTTTTTCTGCAAAATAAAATCTCGTTATTAATTCTGTTATTTTCTTTTCAATGGTTCCCAAATAAATTTTCACGTTAAATAAATTCATTGACGAATCTGCTCCTGAAATATCCAGAAAAATATTTAACACGCCGCCACTGGTCACAAAAAATATTGAATCCGACATCTTGATAATTTTGGGAAGTTTGGTTAGGTTGGTAAATATAAGTGCAATTAATTAATAAATAATGAATTAAAAATTAATAATAACTTAGTGGTGTATATCCTAATTCTTCTCTTTCAAAACATATAACAAATTTTTCATTCTATTAAATTGTAAACAGCTATTGTTATTGGGAGAAAGAAATAAGTCTTTTCGGACTAGGTGGCAACGTTGTAGACGTTGTTTATATGATTGCCGAATTCGACCAATTTGAAATTTAACAGTTTTTTCCAGTTTTTATAGCACGTGCATTTTAGTTTTCAGATATATTTTTAATTGTTTGTAAACACACACTTTAAGAATCATTTATAAAAATAATAGGTACTATTTCTTTAGAAACTGGTTCCAAATATAAACAATACAACGCTGAAAATCTTGATAAAAAGATAAAGATGGATTAATTTGACCTAATTTTTGACATACTATAACGTATGTATTATAATTGTTTGAATTTTTCAGAAAAATTCATAAACTAATAAATAATAAAACAAATAGTAGATACCCAAAATGGCTGACTGGCAACGCTGCGATAATTGACAACAGTATACAGTTTTAAATTCGATTACCACGTTGCCGTATTTAATCATACGTTAAAATGTTAATACATATATATTAAATTAGTTTTCAATAACTTATATCGTGAAATTAAAAACAAATTTATTGAAAACGCATTTTATCTGTATATAGTATAAAAAACCCTTGTTATGGGATGTATAAAAGTCAACGTTTTAGAAAGAAGTTTTCCTAAGTATTTTTACATACAGTTAACGCCGGCAAATGTGCAATAATTAGAGAGTTTTGGTGGGAGTAAATATTTGCTCGTTCTCACATCAAACCACGACAGTAGTAAAGTTCGCATAGTACAGGTGGCGCTAGAATATACTTTAGCGGTAATTTTCGACAACAAGTTTCATAATATTCATAAAGTTACTAATATTATTATTAAATTCGGTAAAAAATATCCAGAATACATGATTTTACGATTTATTCATTACACATAGATGTAAGGGCTGAATAAAATTTCATAAATCGACATAATTTCAATAAAATAATCTAACCCAATTTGTTTTAATTATTTTACTTACCCAGTAAACCAAGAATCGGTCCTCTATCACAGGATAACAAATCAAAAATTTCTTCAATACCTTCCAATATCGATTTAAGTTTAAATTCCACTTTCTTAACATTTTCCTCACTATCATTAGCCTAAAAAATAGCTTTTAAACAAAGCATACAGTGATGTCAAATTTAGTTATTTGATTACAATGTTATTATTTTCTTGTGTCATATTTCTTTCCGCTTTCAACAGCCTCAGTGACCGGACTAGATAATAAAAAAGGCAGACAAAACCCAGGTAAAACTAAATAAGTTCATCGACCTTGATAGAAAAAGAGTTACCAGTGCGGTTTTCTTCAAAAAATTCCTAAAATCGCAGCTAGAATGAAATCTTACCTCTTTAATAGCCGCTTCTAGTTGTTTTCGTAAAAATTCCAAATTATGCATACGCTCTTTTTCTTTCGATTGACTTATTTCAATTTGCTCATCTGAAAAATTAACTTTTTCAAAATTAATTAATTTTATTTATAAACTCTAACCTATTTTCGCTTGTATTTCATTTAGAGTAACTTGTAACAAATCAATCTCGTGATTTAATTCATTTACATAATTAAATAAAGCGAAATTCTCTTCTTCTTGTTTCAGATATAGAGAAGCCATTTTATTAACATCGTTTTCACCACAAAATGTCTAAAAAGTCATAATAAATAATAATCACTTAATCACAACTCTATCTCCCTTTAACACATACAAATCTCGTAATATCGAAAGAGATAACCTATAAAAGGATGTACAAATAAATACCTGTATTTGTTTCATTGTATTTTCTAACATTATCAGTTGATTTTGTTGGTTTTGAGTCTGTAGATCTCTTTTTTTACGTTCTTTCTCCTCCAAATCTTTCAAGATTCTTTTTTGTCCTTTTACGCTCAAAAACTCTCGCAAAGTTACGTCATGATCTAGTTTCCTTTGAATTTCTCTCATTTCCTTAAAACGTCATTAATACAGAAAATCGTGCAACGTCGACATTAAGTTAGGCAACAATTAGACAACAAGTGTGTATAAATAGTAAACATCCGTTGATTTTCCCTAGATGGCGCTTATTACTTTATTCTTATTCGTTCGGTTACTTTATACAAAATCATCTTTTATTAAGTGTGTAATAAATAGTATTATTTATAATAATATTTAATACAACATTATACACGTATTCTTATTTAAATACGGTATTTAGACAACAAAATTTCTGCATCTAGTAGCGCCATCTCATTGCCGCTTACTGTAATTTCATGTAACAATATTCATCAAAGGGATTTCTTGAATGTTGGTTGTATTGGCTGTCATAGTTTTAGTGACTTTGGAAAGACCTTGGAACAAACGCGTATGTTATAGGGGGACATTCAGAAGTAGTTATAAATTAATCGTAAATAAAATTTTGTAATCTATGTTACGGGGGAGTATTCAATAGTAGTAATATTATATTCCGTATTAAAAGTGATTGTTACGAGGGGATTTTAGAAAGTTTATACCTCTGTATGTGCTAAATAGTCGCTTTGTGCTCGTTTTTTTAGAGCGGCAAGTTTTGTACACCATTCTTCTCTTTGATCGAAGGCAACCGAGGCCTGTTCAATCAATTCAACCATGTATTTTTTTCTGTTTTGCATTTCCTTCAGTAATGATTCCCATATTATATTATAACCTGCTCTGAAACATTTTATTTTATATGGAAGCACCGATTTAAAGAAGCATCTATACCTTTCTTTCAATAGATGATCGATTTCTTCTCTGAGCTCTTTATTTTTCGTTAATATGCCACAAAATTTTTTAACGGCGTTTTCTAACCTATCTTTCAATATTTGTATTGATTGTTCTCCCATTTTTAAGCGATTTTCGTAGTCTTGGTCTGTTATAACCGATTTGGGCCGTAAACGTTGACTGTCTGCTTCCATCTACACGAAAAAATAAATGACATTGTATATAAAAAAGAAGATTTTTACCTTTTTTATTTGTATTTCCAATTCTCTAAGTTCTTCTTTTTCTTTTCTAACCAATTTGTCGTACCTCTCGTAATCTTCAAGTAATTTACTCATTTTCTTAATCAACTTTTCATCGTTTCGTTTTTGATTCAAACACGTTGCCACGTTAATCTCCTCATAAATTTTCTCTTTTTCCTTCCTTAGTCTACCGATAATAGTTCGTTGTTTTCTCAATTTTGAACCTGTTTCTTCCAAAAACGCCATTCGATCTTCCTCCATGATACGCAACTTGAAACGCCAGTCATCAGATAAATGAATAAACAAAAACTAATTAAAAATAAAAATAATAAAATAACTCGAAAATAATTTTTATCATTACTATTAATTTCCCCCTCGTATGTACTATTAAGCGTGACGCATCCTGTATATTCAAGAGTGTGTTATTACCTGCCTCTGTAATCGAGCTAATTCTTCCTCGGCCATAGTAAGCATTTCTTTGTCATTGCTAGTATTACCTATTCTTGTCTGATTCATTTTTTTTACTTCTTTCACTATTCTATCTTTAGAGAAATAAAACAATCATCCACACTCAATGTTTTTTATTACTGTTTATTGGTTGCCTAGAGACATAATGGTGTAAATTCCATAGATGCCAAACGTTCTAATTCCTTTTACTATTGAACTAATATAAAGTCAAAAAAGAGAATTTGATCGTTTTGGAGATGTATTTATTTATGTATTTAATTGCAGTTATTAAAAGTAAATAAAACCATAGATAAAAATTGGTAATATAGTGGTGCTGTATCTTAAGCGGAATTTTTTGGAACTAATACACATGTAACGTATTAAAAATATAGATATTTTATATATGGAGATGTGGTTCTTCACTAAATCTAATCAAATATAATTATCATTTACTAATAATTAATATTTCAATAATTTCTGTCAGAATATTTTGGAGAAACAGTAAAGGTATTATTAAAAAGTGGATGTGGCAACGTTGTATCTCCAGGTAACAATCGCGAATGAATTTGAAAACAAACGAACACCGGTCTTGGTGTTGATTGTACGTATCCAACCGTAGATTATGCACTAGACAGGTTGACTTGGTGTCTCGGTATCGCGAACATTGTTTTTTGTTAGTTTAATTCTGATGTGGTAATTTTAATGAAGAAAAAAACTTGTAGTGTGATGTTTATCTAATTAATAGTGATTTTATTTGTGTGTACTTTTTTATTTTGGAATACGTTCGTGTCATTTGAAGGATTATTATTTTTTAATTTTAACAGGTAAATTTTGTTATTTTTATATAACTGTACTTCATTTGGTATTTCCAGGAATATTTATATATTATATTAATTGTTTTAAACGTATTGTTACATTTATTTCTTATAATTTCAGTAAAATTTTTGCTTTGTTTGTATTGCAACTATAGTGATGGTTGTCATTATGGTTTTCCTATTGGAATACGAGATTTTTTATCAAAAATCTGGTTCATATCGACACTTAAATATTCAATTATCTCAAATTACACCATATTTATAAATACTCATTTGATTTTAATCAATATTTGATTTGAAATTGAAACATATAAACATTATCTGTCATTTTGACAGTTTATCTCGATTAAATATGGTCGTGTTGTTGTTTGACGTCGCAAAAATGATAACGTGGCAACGTTTTTTTTATAAAAAATCAAATTTTAGTTACGTTGTTACGTATTATGTTCAATTTATTGTTTATGCGAAATGGGATTCGCCCCGTATATCAAAATTCGAAAAAAATATTGTTGAATAACGATACGTTCATGCAATGTAAAATTTAACAAAGAAAGAACAGCATCCGAGGTCATTGGCCCAAAAACCTTTGAATTGCATGTACTTGTGGTTAGTATCTGAAGGTGGATGATTTAAATCAACTTATTTTAAAACTTTAATAGTGGGATGTAAAAATCCTGTTACGAAAAATGTTCGTACACTTGTTATAAAAAAAAGTTTGCAAACAATGTGAGTCAACTGGATACCTATTACCAGAAATCCGGTTTCTTACTCACGCTTACGTATACGGTAAAGAATAATAAAAGTTTACTTTTAGAAACCATATTGTTATATATAAAATTATTATCTAAGTTTCTGATCTTTCACGTGAAGATTCCATGACATTCGAATACATGGCATTTCGATGATGAAAACTACTTTATCGACCGAAATAACGCGGGAACTTTAGGCGATCTTTTGTGTTCTAAAACATTGTATTCAGTCTTTTAGTGAAATAAATCGCCCTGAAAATTAATTACAAACATTTTTAAGTTAGCAGTTAGTGTTCTTAAGTCTCATCAAAATATTATAAAAATAATTATTAAATACTTTATTGGCCGATATAGCCCGGTAACTTTTGGCGAATATATGGCATCATCGCGATAATATTAGGTGCCGTGAAAAATCGTAGACACTTGCAATACATCGTTCCAAGAACAAATCGGACGTCGTGTTGAGGATTTTTAATAATTTTGTGATGAAAAAGTTATTGTGGGGGGTTTAATTATAGACGAAGATACAATTAAATCGTTTATTGAACAGGATGTTTTCATTGTTACAGTTTAGTTTAAGTTATTCGAAATGTCGTCGTTATCCCTACGGTTGTTTTCCCTTTTCCGTTACCGGAAATTACCGAATAAAATTTAAAACATGCTACAGTCGTTAGAAGAATATATAGTAGAAATGGAAAATCGTAGTGCCATAGACCAATCTCTCGTTGGTAATGTCAACGAAGACGTTTGGACCCAATTACAACAAAAAGAAAACGATTTAGTACTAGCAGCCGAATTGGGTAAAGCCCTTTTAGAAAAAAACGAAGAATTGAAAAAACAAAAGGATGCGTTGGAGGAGGAATTTTCGAAAAAAATAGAGGTGAGTACTTTGATATTCATACACACACGTAAAAGTTTTTCAATATGGCCGATTTTATAATTGTATTTACATTGTTGACAGATTTGATTATTTATCTCGAAGTTCAATGCTATTTTCATGTTTTTCAAATCTTTTCGTTCCATATTCCCACGAATCTGTTTTACTAGTGTAAATTCCCATCTACAAAAATCTCGTTGATTTTAATAATCTTCAATATCATCATGTGAATTAGCCAAGTATGTCGCCATTGTGTGTTTTTAGGTCAAATCTCATAGTTCATTAAGAAAAAAGTTTATTTTCAGATTGTTTTAATTACGTACAATATTTTTTTTTAAAAAAACATTACCCTCGTATATTCAATAACCACCTGGTGTAGGGGTGTATAACCTTAATTTTTGTCGGTTGAAATATGTGTGTCGATGAAGCCAACTTCGCAAATATGGCTTCCACTAATTCAATTAAATGATCTGTATTTATGGGGATAAAATTATGGTTTTTCTCAAGCCAATTATAATAATACGCGAATTTCAAAAATACATTTGAGATATCTCTCTCTTTATATATCTAAACATATTTATTTTCTTATTTTTTTTTATAAACGAATTAAATACGGACCTTGAATCTCTTTCTGGGTACAGCATACTTTACGTTGTATACACGTTGTCTGTATATTGTTTATAGGTTATGTTATGAATTTGAATTAGTTTCGCATCGATTAAGTCTGAAGAGGTCGTTTTGTGAAACAAAAAATGAGCGATTCCAACACGGTATTATACGGAAAATCGTGAATTGAATATAATTAAGTTGTTGATTTAGCGAATAATTAAATAATTTTAACCGTTCACATAGAAACGTCTATTCCAATATGGCGGTTTGTTTTACATCGGCCATTTTTGTTCCAACTGATATAGTCGTCTACCATATGGGTCAATATATTTGTTTTCGAATATTCTGACTTTTTTATTTGTCTTTTACGTACAATAATAAAATATACAGGGAGACTTGAAGAAATACTTATCGATTTCTTTATTATACAATAATTTTATGAAATTTTTTTTGATTCATCAGTTGCGAATAGGTCATGAAACTCTAAATTTGCTCTTATTTTCGGATTTTTCGTATATAATAACTTGTATTGTACCTTGATCGATAGAGAAATGATTACTGTATACATTGATGAAATATCAATTCAATATTAGGATTAATTTTTGAGGTACAGGGTCCTAAAGTTGAGTTTTCTATTTCTCTCTTCAAACTGTCTATAACTTTCGATTTATGTAAGTTAATAATTGAAATTATAACTTAATCGATTTAGGACAGATTATTTCATAAACTGGTGAAATTTCAATATCAAATTATGATTTGTTTTTGAGATATAGAGCCCCAAAGTTCACTTTAATTTTTTTTTAAAAACCCCAATGACACGATCTTTTAACTAACTCCATATCTTTCGATTTCTTCCGTATAATAATTTAAAATCTAACTTAATAGATTAGAGACGGATTACTTTATAAACTGGTAAAATTTCATTACCAAATTATAATTCGTTTTTGAGATATAGAGCTTCAAAGTTCACTTTTTATTTTTTTATATACCCAAATAACATGATCCCCTAATTATATTTATAAGTTTTGATTTCCGTAAGATAATAATTTAAATTCGAAATTAGTCGATTCAGGATAGATTACTATATAAACTGGTGAAGTTTCAATACCAAGTTGAAATTTGTTTTTGAGATATAGTCCTTCAAAGTTTTTTTCCATATCGTAATGACACGCACCCCTAATTATGTCTACAACTTTCGATTTCCGTAAGATAATCATTTAGATTTCAACTCAATCGAATCAGTACAGATTACTATATAAACTGGTGAAATTTCAATATCAAATTATGATTTGTTTTTGAGATATAGAGCCACAAAGTTCACTTTAATTTTTTTTAAAAAACCCCAATGACACGATCTTTCAACTAACTCCATATCTTTCGATTTCTTCCGTATAATAATTTAAAATCTATCTTAATAGATTAGAGACGGATTACTTTATAAACTGGTAAAATTTCATTACCAAATTATAATTTGTTTTTGAGATATAGAGCTTCAAAGTTCACTTTTTATTTTTTTATATACCCAAATAACATGATCCCCTAATTATATTTATAAGTTTTGATTTCCGTAAGATCATAATTTAAATTCTAAATTAATCGATTCAGGATAGATCACTATATAAACTAGTGAAATTTCAATATCAAATTATGATTTGTTTTTGAGATATAGAGCCACAAAGTTCACTTTAATTTTTTTTAAAAAACCCCAATGACACGATCTTTCAACTAACTCCATATCTTTCGATTTCTTCCGTATAATAATTTAAAATCTATCTTAATAGATTAGAGACGGATTACTTTATAAACTGGTAAAATTTCATTACCAAATTATAATTTGTTTTTCAGATATAGAGCTTCAAAGTTCACTTTTTATTTTTTTATATACCCAAATAACATGATCCCCTAATTATATTTATAAGTTTTGATTTCCGTAAGATCATAATTTAAATTCTAAATTAATCGATTCAGGATAGATCACTATATAAACTAGTGAAATTTCAATACCAAGTTGAAATTTGTTTTTGAGATATAGTCCTTCAAAGTTTTTTTCCATATCGTAATGACACGCACCCCTAATTATGTCTACAACTTTCGATTTCCGTAAGATAATCATTTAGATTTCAACTCAATCGAATCAGGACAGATTACTATATAAACTGGTGAAATTTCAATATCAAATTATGATTTGTTTTTGAGATATAGAGCCACAAAGTTCACTTTAATTTTTTTTAAAAAACCCCAATGACACGATCTTTCAACTAACTCCATATCTTTCGATTTCTTCCGTATAATAATTTAAAATCTATCTTAATAGATTAGAGACGGATTACTTTATAAACTGGTAAAATTTCATTACCAAATTATAATTTGTTTTTGAGATATAGAGCTTCAAAGTTCACTTTTTATTTTTTCATATACCCAAATAACATGATCCCCTAATTATATTTATAAGTTTTGATTTCCGTAAGATAATAATTTAAATTCGAAATTAGTCGATTCAGGATAGATTACTATATAAACTGGTGAAGTTTCAATACCAAGTTGAAATTTGTTTTTGAGATATAGTCCTTCAAAGTTTTTTTCATATCGTAATGACACGCACCCCTAATTATGTCTACAACTTTCGATTTCCGTAAGATAATCATTTAGATTTCAACTCAATCGAATCAGGACAGATTACTATATAAACTGGTGAAATTTCAATATCAAATTATGATTTGTTTTTGAGATATAGAGCCACAAAGTTCACTTTAATTTTTTTTTAAAAAACCCCAATGACACGATCTTTCAACTAACTCCATATCTTTCGATTTCTTCCGTATAATAATTTAAAATCTATCTTAATAGATTAGAGACGGATTACTTTATAAACTGGTAAAATTTCATTACCAAATTATAATTTGTTTTTGAGATATAGAGCTTCAAAGTTCACTTTTTATTTTTTTATATACCCAAATAACATGATCCCCTAATTATATTTATAAGTTTTGATTTCCGTAAGATCATAATTTAAATTCTAAATTAATCGATTCAGGATAGATCACTATATAAACTAGTGAAATTTCAATATCAAATTATGATTTGTTTTTGAGATATAGAGCCACAAAGTTCACTTTAATTTTTTTTAAAAAACCCCAATGACACGATCTTTTAACTAACTCCATATCTTTCGATTTCTTCCGTATAATAATTTAAAATCTAACTTAATAGATTAGAGACGGATTACTTTATAAACTGGTAAAATTTCATTACCAAATTATAATTCGTTTTTGAGATATAGAGCTTCAAAGTTCACTTTTTATTTTTTTATATACCCAAATAACATGATCCCCTAATTATATTTATAAGTTTTGATTTCCGTAAGATAATAATTTAAATTCGAAATTAGTCGATTCAGGATAGATTACTATATAAACTAGTGAAATTTCAATACCAAGTTGAAATTTGTTTTTGAGATATAGTCCTTCAAAGTTTTTTTCATATCGTAATGACACGCACCCCTAATTATGTCTACAACTTTCGATTTCCGTAAGATAATCATTTAGATTTCAACTCAATCGAATCAGGACAGATTACTATATAAACTGGTGAAATTTCAATATCAAATTATGATTTGTTTTTGAGATATAGAGCCACAAAGTTCACTTTAATTTTTTTTAAAAAACCCCAATGACATGATCTTTCAACTAACTCCATATCTTTCGATTTCTTCCGTATAATAATTTAAAATCTATCTTAATAGATTAGAGACGGATTACTTTATAAACTGGTAAAATTTCATTACCAAATTATAATTTGTTTTTCAGATATAGAGCTTCAAAGTTCACTTTTTATTTTTTTATATACCCAAATAACATGATCCCCTAATTATATTTATAAGTTTTGATTTCCGTAAGATCATAATTTAAATTCTAAATTAATCGATTCAGGATAGATCACTATATAAACTAGTGAAATTTCAATACCAAGTTGAAATTTGTTTTTGAGATATAGTCCTTCAAAGTTTTTTTCCATATCGTAATGACACGCACCCCTAATTATGTCTACAACTTTCGATTTCCGTAAGATAATCATTTAGATTTCAACTCAATCGAATCAGGACAGATTACTATATAAACTGGTGAAATTTCAATATCAAATTATGATTTGTTTTTGAGATATAGAGCCACAAAGTTCACTTTAATTTTTTTTAAAAAACCCCAATGACACGATCTTTCAACTAACTCCATATCTTTCGATTTCTTCCGTATAATAATTTAAAATCTATCTTAATAGATTAGAGACGGATTACTTTATAAACTGGTAAAATTTCATTACCAAATTATAATTTGTTTTTGAGATATAGAGCTTCAAAGTTCACTTTTTATTTTTTCATATACCCAAATAACATGATCCCCTAATTATATTTATAAGTTTTGATTTCCGTAAGATCATAATTTAAATTCTAAATTAATCGATTCAGGATAGATCACTATATAAACTAGTGAAATTTCAGTATCAAATTATGATTTGTTTTTGAGATATAGAGCCACAAAGTTCACTTTAATTTTTTTTAAAAAACCCCAATGACATGATCTTTCAACTAACTCCATATCTTTCGATTTCTTCCGTATAATAATTTAAAATCTATCTTAATAGATTAGAGACGGATTACTTTATAAACTGGTAAAATTTCATTACCAAATTATAATTTGTTTTTGAGATATAGAGCTTCAAAGTTCACTTTTTATTTTTTTATATACCCAAATAACATGATCCCCTAATTATATTTATAAGCTTTGATTTCCGTAAGATAATAATTTAAATTCGAAATTAGTCGATTCAGGATAGATTACTATATAAACTAGTGAAATTTCAATACCAAGTTGAAATTTGTTTTTGAGATATAGTCCTTCAAAGTTTTTTTCATATCGTAATGACACGCACCCCTAATTATGTCTACAACTTTCGATTTCCGTAAGATAATCATTTAGATTTCAACTCAATCGAATCAGGACAGATTACTATATAAACTGGTGAAATTTCAATATCAAATTATGATTTGTTTTTGAGATATAGAGCTTTTAAGTTGACTTAATTTTGCTTATATCTACCACACTCTTTTTTTAATTATTAATGTTCTAATTTCGTCGATTGCGGTAAGGTTACCTCACGAACTAGTCAAATTTTGACATACAAATGATGGTTCTTGAGATACAGTGTTATAAATTCAAAAATTATTCTCATAAGTTTCTTATTTTGCTGATTTATTGGATGTTTTCGTTATATATTTTATAAATAGATATAACTTTCCTTTTTTAAGCTAATTTCTTTAATTAATTATTATATTGTACACTCTACTTACTCTTAAAATAAAATAATAACAGTTTATTATTATTTCTCACGTTTTTTCATGCGATTGTCTGTTTTATTAATTGATAATACTCACTGGTTACACCTAACGGTTTTTTTACATTAATTCCTAGATGTGTAGTTGATAAACACGTATATGTAATGTTTAAATACGATATTAAATGAAATTTTTCAAATTTATAAAATCCTAAACGACCTCACCCGGTATATAGTCTCATAAAATGAACAGCAGGCATCTAATTTTCAATGTAAATGGTTTTTAACATACTTCTAATGTTGAATTTCATCTAGAAAGTTATTTAAAAAGACTTTTTTGAAAATATCTCAAAAATTTGAAAAGTTACGAAAAAAATCTTCCAACAAAAAATATAGAGATTAAAATTTTCTATTAAATTGTATCCGATCACTTTTTACAAATTTGCAATAGAAATTAAGATATTTGCAAAAAACAATTTTTTAAATATATTTTAAAGAAACTAATAGAAAAAATTATAACTCTGATATTAATTTTTCATATTTTGTATGTATGATTAAAAGAAAAGTGGAAAATTTCAAATATTTGGTTTTTTGTGTTAAATTTTGAGCTGTCAAATAAAATTAAACTTTATATCAACTTTTAATCAAAAATTCCTTATTTTACTGGACTAACAATGTTAACAGAGAATATATTCATTAACAGGCTACCCTGTACATCATAAAAAATATGTATTTCACAATTTTTTATCGATAATTCCAACCCAAAATAAAAAAAAAACAAATTTCATATCCCTTAATATAGCGACGACGCCACTGGAATGTCTATCGTACGTTATTGAACGCTCTACAATTTATTTATATATAAATTTCGGTTAGTTTTTTAATAAATTTTCAACATCTAAACAAAAAATCAACTCAAAAACCAGGCGTCTATTGACCCACGTTAGATGAAATCGGTTACCAATTTATTGCATTTCAACTAAATCCTCTTGAAATATCTGTTTTATCCAGAATACTGTGTTTGTTTTAACATCGTTCGAAATAAGTTTCGTGTTAAAAGGCATTTAAATACCAACGGTTAACAGAACGAGACATGGCCGTTGCTGGGGAACTGCTAGCCGCGTTATATCCAGGTCCGTACCGGAGAAAATATTCCGAAAAAAAAATTGAAAATTGTTTGACACTGTTATTAACTTCTTCTTCAGTTTACGAGGCAAGATAATTTGTTTTCTGTATATTTATTTATACAGAGGGTACAAAAATAGTATCAGGTACGTCACTTACCCATCGATATTTCCGCTATTCATGCGCTGATAATTTATATCGCGCTATTTTCATAAACATTACTTCCGAAATATCCCCTTTCGAAAAAGTCAAGCGGACTAAAATCGGATCTCCTGATAGGCTAGTTGATCTTACCTTAGCTTGAAATGACCTTATTGGGACCACGTTTTTAAGTTAAAACTGCAGCTCTAGGCTCTAATAGTTCACATTTAGCGGTTGGCGTTGTTTGGATTATACATGGATCGTTCACGTGACTTCGACTCTGTTTTTAAAATTGTCGCGAGTAAAATTTTTCGCTTCTGCTTAATGCGGCACTGTACTAATATGTTTATCGTTTGAGGAGAAGTAAAAAAATATGGCCGATGTTTGAATTTCACATATCTTTTTAGTAGTTTAGAAATTACTCATCAAAATCAAAATATTTCATTTAACTAGCGATTTAAACGTTTTACAAGGTGCAATGACGCTTTGTTCCCTAATTAAATAGGAATTACTCATCATCCGCTACCGAAAATGTTAACACCTGTATCGCAAAAGGTCGTCAAATAAATTATAAATCCAAGGTCGATATAAACTATTGGACGCGCTTTCTAAACACCCAGTGATTTTCTTGATTATTTTCTAATAAATTATAAAGTGCATTTAAATTCCTTTTTTCACACTATATATTAGATATATAAACAAAAAATTTAGTCGTAACGGCTCGTAAAATCTTTTGTAGTACATCCTGTATTATTAGATGGTTATTTCAAAGATGACGTCATGGTTTTCAAGTTCTTTCGCCAGACAGGGTCATATAATAAAACGAGTATTGAAATCCGGTACGAGATAAAAAATTCAAGAATTATTGTAAATGCCAAAGGCCGTGACGAGAAAGTTATTTTTGTTTTTATTTTATTATAATAAACGCGATTCATAATAGCGAAAAAGCGAATCTTAGATCGATGGCCGAGATTCGTCTCTGATATAATTACATAAACAAACCCAAAACAATTTTAAATAATAAATGAGTATTAATCCACCCTGTATAACATATGGTATTGCCCCACTACTCCCAACAACTGTTGTAGCTCATATTTAAACGTATAAAGAATACACTACACAATATCTTCTGTCTTTCTTTATCTAATTTATGAAAAACATAAGAACATTGGTCTTACTTATTAATAAATTTGGCAACGTTTACTTTATATGTCTGACGTTCTAATGTAAATAAACGTATGTGCATACTTGAATGTTCGTAGGTATAAAAACAGAATCCAATTTACGGATTTGAAATATGAATTTCGTGCAAATATCACTAATTCCGATTAGTGGGATGATTCATTTACAACGTTTTTTTTTTTTAATATGTATTTTACTGATAAAAAATAATGAAAAAGATATCATTCGCCTTGAAAAATAATCAATAATGACGCCCTTCAATCTATTTTTGTATACATAGTAACCAATATAATGCACGTTAAATACTAGACGGCCCAAATAATTTTTAACCAATTTTTAAGGTTAGGTTACAAATATTTTATTCTACATGCGTATTTATTAAATGTAATTTATAATTATTATCTCGTATGTAATTACTTTTAACGTAGCAGACCAAACCCTCTACGGGAGGTTAATAACTAGACGACGTTAAGTAATAATTATCTAAAGAAAAAAAAAATAAATTCCATAGCTTCTTACAAATCGCTTTCTGTATGACGAAACGAAAACACCAGTAGCGTTACAACAGTGTTTCAATCACAGTTTCTATTTTTAACGCCTACATAAACCATTAAATTTGATCTCATTGATTAGAGTGCGTGATATGTCAATCTAACCATAGATAAATTAGAAACGATCGTGCGAATGTAAAAACTAATGTCAAAAATAGTCTTATTGAAAATATTCCGACTTTTTCGTATTTATATAGTGAGAATATCGTTCTATTTTGATTAAATTACATTAAAAAAATTATACAGGGTAAAAAAGATTATATATAAAAAAGTACGAATCTTCGTTTTTCCTCCGTACTATATGTTTGTCTATGTATAATGAACTTCTGAATGTTACGAGCACGTTTTACATAGAGTTTCAATTTTTTACCAGCAGTCGATGCTGTACTGCCTTATTGTAGTTGTAAAGACTATATTTACGTTTCCTTCCTTCCATTGTCTATTTATGTACAACGCTATAAAAAAATCCGGAAGAACTGGTTTCGAACGAAAATGGGCCTTATGCAACGTTCAACGTTACGAGAATACATGCTGTAGAAACTCTTACTTATGACCTTGAAGTAATATAGAAACGAAGACTAGAATTGTGCAGATATCGATACGATTTTAAATTTTATCAATTTTTAAAAGTATCTACTTTACTGTTATCAAAAAAGGAATGTAATAAACACCCGATCTACAATGAGATACAAATACTTAGGTTGATTAGTGAAATCCATGTTTATCACTTTTAATTAGTCATCAAGATGGCGGATCCTAGGGGCAATTGTACTAATAGACATAATATAAAAAAAGCCACGTTGCCATATTTATTAATAAAACATACTATTTACTACAGTATTCAACCTAAAATTGAATTACTAGATAAAAATAAGTGCCAGTAACTTTACTGTAATAGCGAATAGGGTTCAATATTGAATTTTTTTATTAATAAAGGATTAGTTCCCTCTACAATTGTGATTTTTTGAAACGAAGTAGTTTTGCATGAACACTAGGTTATAAGTAATAGTAGAAAACCTTGCAACACCGCAGGGGCTCACGTATTTTCACTACAAATTTTCAACAACTGAAATGCAATAATGCAAAAGGGATTATACACGGTGAAACTATTTTTTAATCTGAAATAGTCATCAGTTTAATAAACTATTTGTGTAACACTACTGGATGTCTGTTATTTTATCATCTTGTTAAAATATCAAACATACGAAAATAGATCGTAAATTAACTTGAAAGCGAAACAGGAAACGGTATTCATTTCTCCGGAAACTATAAGAAAAGTTGAAATTTCTTTCTTTAATGTCTTTTTTCCGTCCAACGTGGAGCGAGTATGAGATCATATTTGAACGTTGCCACGCTTTAAAAATAGTACGGATGTTGGGGAAATATCAAAAATTAAAATTTTTCTTTCCGATATTTTCGTCCTACACGTGACCTTCAAAACAATTCCATAAATTATTTCATTTGAAATTTCTAATTATTTTATGACATACATCTAATTTATTATTCTTAATCGACTTTTACATTGATTTCCATTCATTTGGTGATAAATCGTAATTTTCTGATAGATTATAATTAAAGAAACAACAACTTTTTGATTAGAGTGCTATGACATGTCAATCAATCTATTATGACGTAAGCAACCATAGACAAATTAGAAATGATAGAGGTAATGGAAAATCGTCAAAAACTTGTAAATGTAAATGTGAACTTATTTTATACGGGGTTCAAAAAAATTATTCTCTTCCTAGTTCATATAATTATACAGGGTGTGAAAATATTGCTTTATTCATCATAATAATTGATTTTTGTTTTTTATTGTAATCTATCGAATCCATCTCCACGCTTTCTTCTTTATCGACTGAAATTGAACGACTTGCGCAATTCAGATGCGCAATACCGACTGTGTATTTGTATTTAATTACGTACCGAAAGCGAAATAGATGAAGTAGATAAATAAACTAAATGAAATCTGAAAATTTTCAAATAAATTATCATCGGTGTGGGTAATTCGATTTAATTGTTCGGTCATTTATACAAACCGAACAATGTGCCAACTATTAATTCGTGACGTTTCGAAATACGGTTAACGAAAGCTTGAAAATGTCGTAAAGGACAACCTTGAGGTTGTTTAATGGGGATTGTTCATATTTTATAGCCTGTTCACTTGTTTTAACTAATTAAACGTATTGTTTCGTGGTATTGGACGGTAATTTATAAATATAAAGCAAAAACTAAAGGATATGGTGTAAGAATTTAATTTTTTACGGTAACTACCAATAAAAAAATAGTTTCTGGAACGTCTTTCTAGAAACTAAGGTTTATTTACGTAGATGTGGATGAAGTGAGGCAGTGTTGCCAGTTTTCACTAAATTACAACCTGGTATATGTGTGTGGCAACTTTTTAATGATGAAAATGAATTAAAACACAAAGTATATTGAAAAAAAATTTATTTGGTCAAATTTGCACGTACTGGAGAATTTTTTGTTTCCGTTATATGTTTTTTGTCCATTTGATTATCAAAAAATTTCGCTAAAACGTGACCTGGGGCTTCTATTCTCTTGAAATCGACGTAAATATTTTTTCTTTCCAAAATTTCTTTATTAAACCTACATTTGAGGAAAGTTGTTTTTCCTTTGACGTAACCAAATTTTGATTTATCGATTCGTTCTGGTGTCCCACACATATCTGATTTTTGCGTAGTGAACAAATATCTGAAAATATTTTCAAAAATCCAGACTTTTTAAAATGAACTACAACTCTAATGACAATCCCTGTATAATAACTATTACGTCATGCTTGTGTTGTTGAGCTATACGTACGTCTTTGATTATTTCGTCATATATCAATATTAATATAGGCGTAAATAGATAGATGTTGTCAAATAATCATTTTTAAAATTTGTCAGAAGTATTTTCTTGTTTTAAACCTCTTAGATGTCTAATTATATTATTATCTACCTTAGAATTTAGATATAAATATATCAAAAGTTAGATTAAGTATTAAAAATAACAGCTGTCTTGCACAAAGGTTCAAGATAAAGAAAAAAAAATGCAACATGACAACCCTGCAAGATTCCATCTTGTTTTCTTAACGTATATAAAAGTTAAACAAGTAATACGTTGAATTATTTTCAAAATAACCTCACTTTTTATATAGAGGATGGAGCTTTTTGTCTGCCAAATCCACCAAGCGTTGTGCTACACTTTTAAATTCAGGTAATGGATCTTTGAAATCTTTCAATTTTTGTTTAACCTCCATTCTATCGACCAACGCATTTTCCCGACGTAACCATTCGGGAATTTTCGTTTCGCATATCATATTTTTTTGTATGACGTAAGCAGTACCGCATGTTCGGAATACCCTATCGCCTAAATGGCATAAATCCAGGTCCGGACCTTCTTGAATTCGATCTAAAAGAACGATGTGTAACTTTAAAAACTATATATCGATGGATGATTCACAAATCTAGATGATGTGCCTTAGGATATGTATTGATGATGGAATGCGGCGTTGACAAGTCTCATATATATTATTAGTTTAGTAATACTTCAAAAATAGTAATGATATCATTTTTGTGATTATTTAATTCTTGAGTTGAACAAAAATATATATATACGGAGCGTCTAAATTGAGGTGGGAAATGAAATGTCTATGTTTAAGTGCTTCAGTGACTGGTACCAAAATATAGTACGGTAAAATTAGTTCGAAAAATTTACTTCACTCATATCTCTTTTATTTTTGATAAAAAAAAATGTTTGCATCAAATTTGTAGAAAATTTTATGCTATATAACGTAATAAAACTAGTTTTCAAAAAAAATAACCGTCAAATTTTTCGAAAATTAGTTAATTCATACGGTATAGTACAGTAAAAATAAAAAAAAATCGATAATATATTATTGGAAAATATAGAGAGAATGTTTCTAATTAATTTGGTGTTTGTGAATTTTAAAAATTCAAAATGGCGTCCGCGTAAATTGAATTTATATAAATTTTTTTCAATTGCTGCTAACTTCATTACTATTAACAATTTCGAAATGCGGTTTGCTGTAATCGATAGACGAAATTGTGTAATTTAATGGGCAGTATAAACAAAATTCCTCAAATTTTATTTTCTTTCAGTTATATCGATATGATATATTTAATTTTGTACTTACTGAATTCTTCGCATTGTTTTCCGCATTCAGTAGAAGCTTTTCGTTTTTTTTCAATTTCTTCAGCGGTGAACCGACTCCATATTCTCTTCTTCTCTTTTTTAATCTTCTTTTTCTTCACTGGACATATATCCGGGTGCGTTTGCTGCATTGCTTTTTCGGTTGGATGTTTAGATTTCGTATCTTTGCTATTATTTGCATTCGCAAATAATCTTTCTTCTTGTACTAACGGAGTTTGTGTATCGGCAGCACCGGAACTTACAAATTCGACATCGTATCGTCGTTTCATCAAGACATTTCTTAAAACACAATATAATTTCGAACCCATTCCCGACGTAGTACTGAAAATTTTGAGTTTTGTATGAGGATGGATTGAAATGACAGCTATGACAATACTAGTAGATGATTTAAAACGTCAACGTTATAAAAAATATTCCAATTTACAGACATATATACAAAAAAAATTAAAACAAATTAAATATTTATTAATTTAAAACAATATCTAATAAACTTTCTTTTCGCCCCTCGTAATTTATGTGACGTATGCAAGCTGTAGATTTTTTTTATGTGTTTATGAGAAGAAACCTCCTTGACCGAGTTCTACTTTTGCCTTTCTGTAATCGGTAGAACGTTAAAGGAAGACGTTGATCGATAACATCCTACAACGAGTTCGCTTTCTTTTAAAAATTTAAATTATATCTTCGAATAACAACCATATTCGATTTTGTATATTACTAAACGGTATTTTTTATCACCATTGTATACTAATTGAATACGTATGTGTTCTAATAGTGATTTAATTCGACCAGACGTGATTTTTGTTTATGTAATTAATCACGAATCGATAAAGTCAATAACATAATACTTAGTAACTATTTTTTTTTTAAGATTTCAACGTAAGTTGAAATAGCAACCACCTTTTCTTGACATAACACAACGTACTCTATGATTTCTAACTGTCTATGGTTCTGACCGAGCATCTTTTATTATTGGCCTCGTTCAATTTGACAGTTGGCTAACTTAGTAACTAAGTCATAGTTTCGTAAATAGAAGAAGATTAATTGATGCAGGAAACGAAGTTAATAGGTTTTGTTTTATTAAAAATACGTTGTGAAATGTGTAATTTATTAAGATACCGAATGTTTTTAACATTCTAACAATAGAACGGCATGTATAACTATTTATTATTAACACAAGTTACGTAATTGTTGTTTCACAAATGTTTCATATTTTGTTTGATTTTATAGCAAATGTCTCTTCCTTGTAAGCATTCTCACGAGAAAGTGTATGACATAGTTTTTCAATTATTAATTATTATCGTATATTGATATCCCTTCCGAGGGTTAATTTTGCATCTTATAACAGACACGTGTAACGTATGATGTAAATCGAGTCATTGCGTTTTCTTAAAATTGCTATTCGTCAGTAAATTACCCGTTTTGGAAACTTGTTTATACACCAATGTGTATATTAGTCATTGGTCTTTGAAAAACAAAGAATTATATCACTTTTCGTTCAAATTCAAGGTCTCAACTATCGAACTAATTATACTATCGACCACAAAACGTTCACCGACTTTTACCTTGACAGAAAAACGTTTGAATAAATCGTAGAAATGAGACGTTTTATTAAATTCATATTTAAAACGCACGAAATAAAAATAAATATGGTTTTTATAGGTTATAGTATACTTTTTACATATATCTCGTTACTTATCTGTGGGACGTTCTGTATAATTACCTGACTCGCTATAAGCAAACAATGGTATGTGTGAAAGTTGTAACAAAGATTCACGCACCAATAATAATGTTTATAATATTAAATAAAAACTTATTCAATGGAAAATAGAAGAAAAATTACTGAAAATATAATAAAACAATGTATAATCTGTTACAAAATTTAGATAAAGTAGGTTAGTACAATGCATACAATGAAATAATTGTTGACATTAAAAACATTAAGTAGTTGTTGACACGAGATGAAACGTTAACATCTGTTTTGCGTTACCTTTTAACTACAGGGTATCTTGAACAACTGCGTTACCCTTAAAAAAAGTTGTAATTGCGTAACCATATATTTACGACTATACCTGATGGTCAAATAAAAAAGAATAACTATTTGATTAATAAAATAATTGTCGTTTCAGAATTCCTTCAATCAATTATTAAATTTAATTGGGACAGTTTTATAAAATCTTCGAGTGCATTACCTTTTAACGTAATTCTTTAGAACTACACTTCAGGGTATCTCGAACAACTGCGTTACCCTTAACAAAAGTTGTAATTGCGTAACCATATATTTACGACTATACCTGATGGTCAAATAAACAAGAATAACTATTTGATTAATAAAATAATTGTCGTTTCAAAATTCCTTCAATCATTTGAAATATCATACTGTGAAAAAAAACTGTAATTGAATTTAATTGAGACAGTTTTATAAAATCTCCGAATGCGTTACCTTTTAACGTAATTTTTTAGAACTACACTTCAGGGTATCTCGAACAACTGCGTTACCCTTAACAAAAGTTGTAATTGCGTAACCATATATTTACGACTATACCTGATGGTCAAATAAACAAGAATAACTATTTGATTAATAAAATAATTGTCGTTTCAAAATTCCTTCAATCATTTGAAATATCATACTGTGAAAAAAAACTGTAATTGAATTTAATTGAGACAATTTTATAAAATCTCCGAGTGCGTTACCTTTTAACGTAATTCTTTAGAACTACACTTCAGGGTATCTCGAACAACTGCGTTACCCTTAACAAAAGTTGTAATTGCGTAACCATATATTTACGACTATACCTGATGGTCAAATAAACAAGAATAACTATTTGATTAATAAAATAATTGTCGTTTCACAATTCCTTCAATCAATTGAAGTATCATACTGTATAAAAAACTAATTGAATTTAATTGAGACAGTTTTATAAAATCTTCGAGTGCGTTACCTTTTAACGTAATTCTTTAGAACTACACTTTAGGGTATCTCGAACAACTGCGTTACCCTTAACAAAAGTTGTAATTGCGTAACCATATATTTACGACTATACCTGATGGTCAAATAAACAAGAATAACTATTTGATTAATAAAATAATTGTCGTTTCACAATTCCTTCAATCAATTGAAGTATCATACTGTATAAAAAACTAATTGAATTTAATTGAGACAGTTTTATAAAATCTTCGAGTGCGTTACCTTTTAACGTAATTTTTTAGAACTACACTTCAGGGTATCTCGAACAACTGCGTTACCCTTAACAAAAGTTGTAATTGCGTAACCATATATTTACGACTATACCTGATGGTCAAATAAACAAGAATAACTATTTGATTAATAAAATAATTGTCGTTTCACAATTCCTTCAATCAATTGAAGTATCATACTGTATAAAAAACTAATTGAATTTAATTGAGACAATTTTATAAAATCTCCGAGTGCGTTACCTTTTAACGTAATTCTTTAGAACTACACTTCAGGGTATCTCGAACAACTGCGTTACCCTTAACAAAAGTTGTAATTGCGTAACCATATATTTACGACTATACCTGATGGTCAAATAAACAAGAATAACTATTTGATTAATAAAATAATTGTCGTTTCACAATTCCTTCAATCAATTGAAGTATCATACTGTATAAAAAACTAATTGAATTTAATTGAGACAGTTTTATAAAATCTTCGAGTGCGTTACCTTTTAACGTAATTCTTTAGAACTACACTTTAGGGTATCTCGAACAACTGCGTTACCCTTAACAAAAGTTGTAATTGCGTAACCATATATTTACGACTATACCTGATGGTCAAATAAACAAGAATAACTATTTGATTAATAAAATAATTGTCGTTTCACAATTCCTTCAATCAATTGAAGTATCATACTGTATAAAAAACTAATTGAATTTAATTGAGACAGTTTTATAAAATCTTCGAGTGCGTTACCTTTTAACGTAATTTTTTAGAACTACACTTCAGGGTATCTCGAACAACTGCGATACCCTTAATAAAAGTTGAAATTGCGATGGTCAAATAAAAAAGGATAACTATTTGTGTAATAAAATAATTGTCGTTTCAGAATTCCTTCAATCAATTATTAAATTTAATTGGGACAGTTTTATAAAATCTTCGAGTGCATTACCTTTTAACGTAATTCTTTAGAACTACACTTCAGGGTATCTCGAACAACTGCGTTACCCTTAACAAAAGTTGTAATTGCGTAACCATATATTTACGACTATACCTGATGGTCAAATAAACAAGAATAACTATTTGATTAATAAAATAATTGTCGTTTCACAATTCCTTCAATCAATTGAAGTATCATACTGTATAAAAAACTAATTGAATTTAATTGAGACAGTTTTATAAAATCTTCGAGTGCGTTACCTTTTAACGTAATTTTTTAGAACTACACTTCAGGGTATCTCGAACAACTGCGATACCCTTAATAAAAGTTGAAATTGCGATGGTCAAATAAAAAAGGATAACTATTTGTGTAATAAAATAATTGTCGTTTCAGAATTCCTTCAATCAATTATTAAATTTAATTGGGACAGTTTTATAAAATCTTCGAGTGCATTACCTTTTAACGTAATTCTTTAGAACTACACTTCAGGGTATCTCGAACAACTGCGTTACCCTTAACAAAAGTTGTAATTGCGTAACCATATATTTACGACTATACCTGATGGTCAAATAAACAAGAATAACTA
This sequence comes from Diorhabda sublineata, assembly GCF_026230105.1. Lineage (NCBI taxonomy): Eukaryota > Metazoa > Arthropoda > Insecta > Coleoptera > Chrysomelidae > Diorhabda > Diorhabda sublineata. The sequence goes on from NC_079479.1 coordinate 1,672,072, forward strand.
TTTGATTAATAAAATAATGGTCGTTTCACAATTCCTTCAATCAATTGAAGTATCATACTGTATAAAAAACTAATTGAATTTAATTGAGACAGTTTTATAAAATCTTCGAGTGCGTTACCTTTTAACGTAATTCTTTAGAACTACACTTTAGGGTATCTCGAACAACTGCGTTACCCTTAACAAAAGTTGTAATTGCGTAACCATATATTTACGACTATACCTGATGGTCAAATAAACAAGAATAACTATTTGATTAATAAAATAATTGTCGTTTCACAATTCCTTCAATCAATTGAAGTATCATACTGTATAAAAAACTAATTGAATTTAATTGAGAGTTTTATAAAATCTTCGAGTGCGTTACCTTTTAACGTAATTCTTTAGAACTACACTTTAGGGTATCTCGAACAACTGCGTTACCCTTAACAAAAGTTGTAATTGCGTAACCATATATTTACGACTATACCTGATGGTCAAATAAACAAGAATAACTATTTGATTAATAAAATAATTGTCGTTTCAGAATTCCTTCAATCATTTGAAATATTATAATGTATAAAAAACTAATTGAATTTAATTGAGACAGTTTTATAAAATCTTCGAGTGCGTTACCTTTTAACGTAATTTTTTAGAACTACACTTCAGGGTATCTCGAACAACTGCGATACCCTTAATAAAAGTTGAAATTGCGATGGTCAAATAAAAAAGGATAACTATTTGTGTAATAAAATAATTGTCGTTTCAGAATTCCTTCAATCAATTATTAAATTTAATTGGGACAGTTTTATAAAATCTTCGAGTGCATTACCTTTTAACGTAATTCTTTAGAACTACACTTTAGGGTATCTCGAACAACTGCGTTACCCTTAACAAAAGTTGTAATTGCGTAACCATATATTTACGACTATACCTGATGGTCAAATAAACAAGAATAACTATTTGATTAATAAAATAATTGTCGTTTCAGAATTCCTTCAATCATTTGAAATATCATACTGTGAAAAAAAACTGTAATTGAATTTAATTGAGACAATTTTATAAAATCTCCGAGTGCGTTACCTTTTAACGTAATTCTTTAGAACTACACTTCAGGGTATCTCGAACAACTGCGTTACCCTTAACAAAAGTTGTAATTGCGTAACCATATATTTACGACTATACCTGATGGTCAAATAAACAAGAATAACTATTTGATTAATAAAATAATTGTCGTTTCAGAATTCCTTCAATCATTTGAAATATCATCCTGTATAAAAAAATTGTAATTAAATTTAATTGAGACAGTTTTATAAAATCTCCGAATGCGTTACCTTTTAACGTAATTTTTTAGAACTACACTTCAGGGTGTCTTGAACAACTGCGTTACCCTTAGCAAAAGTTGTAATTACGTAACCATGTATGACAACTATACCTGACGGTGAAATAAAAAAAATTATGCTATTTGATGTACAAAATAATTATTTTTTTAAAATTCCTTAATTAAATTGAAATATCGTACTGTAAAAAAATCCGTAATTATCTTTCATAAAATGCGTTACCTTTTTGTAACTGTAATTAATTTATTAGTCAAATTTACTACTACGTTACCCTTTTATTGTTAAAACTACCTGGTAGTATTTAGACCATAGACATCCGCAACCTGATAATCATCAAATTTGGCATTTTTAGAGAAAGTATTTATGTCAAAAGAGGTAACTAACAGTCAAAGAGTAGAGTAATGGTTCTTACGCAATTGTTAAATAATAGAAAATTACACGCAATCGAGCATGAATTTACTTTCGATTCAGAACCGGATTGTCCAAACAATGTTTTAATAAATGATGATTATTTATTAATTACGAATAATAAAATAAAAACGTTTTCCACCCTGTATTTATTTCGATATTATTCAATGTTTAATCGAAAATATTCAATGTAATAATATTTTCACAAAGCACCTCGTATTTATTGAAGGTCTGTTGCCGTGCGGCTCCAAACAACATTAACGCCCGGTGGCTTCAAATAACCAGTTTGATAAAAATTTGAATATTTTATATCGTATTATGTTACAGAACAGATTTTAAAAAATGCAAATTATTATAAATAGCAGGATTTTCATTTTGTGATGGTCAATATTAATTCTGCGTACACTTTGTATTTGGGTAGATCATAGATAAACTACAATAGAGAGTTGTATCTTTAGACACTAAATTTCATGGAACTTAACTTGTTGATAAGTAGTACATGACCACAACAATAAGGAAAAAGAAGATAGTAGTAAATTGATACTATCAAAAAATTATGTAGCAAAACCTCGTTTGAAGGACATTTAACACAATTAATATTCAGTGTTTAATTTAATTGCTACCAATAATAAACGGACCTCAAAACAGTTTAATAATCGTGTTGTGATTCGTGCTAAATTTACTTAATATCTACATATCATTCGACGTAGTTCGCGGGATAAACTAGTCCGGTACTGTTTATACGAAAACCGGTTAATTATTTTTTCAATCGGATTAAGATTACTTATTCGCAGATATATGTAATTAGGTCAAATAATTCGAGATAGATTTGCAATATTTACCTATTTCTAAGGAAGTCGTGATTTTGCGGTTTAAAATGAAGGCTAAACTACAATTGATGGATATTTTTTTAAACGTTGGAATAGATTTAATTGCAAATCTGATGGCCGAGACTATCGATAGATCGAATTATGAATCCAAAGCCCAGCTGCTAACTGTCATTTATCAATACAAAATGGCGGTGTTGTAGACAGTATACGTAAGAGTTTATGAACATTTTTATTGGTTATAGAGGTATTAAATGATTGTTTCAATATAAACTCAAATATATATTTTCATTTTAATATAATTTAGTATTACTAAAATGAATAAACTATAATCATGAGGATTCAATTATTAAGTTTGCTCTAAGCTTTTTGTTTATCTATACTGAGGCACAATGTAGAAAAAGAAGAGGAATGAAGTTGATTTATTTTTTGACATTCATAATTTTGATGTGGCATATATACAGAAATTACAATTTTACGTTTATTAAGATATTATAATTTACTTTAGTTAATAAAGATATGAAAACACTACAACTGATGTTGTTAATCACATCACACAATCTGTTATTTTCGAATAAAGGGCAGGGAGGAAACATTCATCGTTACAGTGTGATGTAATGGCCCTTTACGAAATCGAAACTTTTGTACCACTTCCGGCCACCCACCCACTTACTGTCTGTAACGGAACATTCAACGATATAAACGTACGTGTATTGTAGATTCTTTTTCACCCTTGTTGTATACAGAATGTCTCAAATGTTAAAAAAAAATAAATATTTAAAAATATTGTATTTAAACCTAGTTTCGTAACAAGATAAAAACGAAAAACAATATTTTAAGTAAGAGAAAAAGAAAGGTTATGTTTTTCGCGTGACCAGTGGTGTAGGTAAACATGGAATGCATAATTAACTTTAAAAATTTCATAAATTATTATTGAATGTATTTCAACAGACTCTATTTCTGCATACATGTGTAACAGTGTTGCCACGTATACAAAAAAATCTTCTATTTGAGTTCTAATTTTAAATGGATGGGTATTTCAACGGACGCTCTTTCTGTGTACATGTTTTACAGCGTTGCCACGTATAAAAAAAATCTCTTTCAATTGTAATGGATGGGTGTTGCCGAACGTGTAGTTTTCCATTATTTTCGTTTTAAAAAAAGTAGCACATCGCATTTATATTACTAATTTCAGTCAATCGAACAAGATCGTCACTTACTTCGACGTAAGCTACATTCGAAAGAATCCGAACTCGATGCGAAGATAATCGAATTGCAAAACGACGTCGCCGAATTAACGTCGAAACTTCAAACCAAAGACAACCTCCTGAAACAATGGGAACGCGACAAAAGCTCACTGGTCGCCGAATTAACCGCCCAAAATACGAGGTTAACCGCGCAGCTCAAAGAGGCCGCTCAAAAGGAACAGCAATTGAGGAGGGAGATCGATGAGTACAAAGAGAGATTGACCTTGGGGAAAAATAGCTTGCAGGTAAAATGTTTTTTTCTTTCTTTTATACATAACCTCACTTCTACAAATTGTTGACGTTCGTCTTTTCCCTTGAACATCGGAATTATCTAGGAACACATGAGTAGCGTCACTGGACTTCGGGACGAATTGGAATTGACGGTCGAGAAGAACCAAGAATTGGAGAGGCGGCTTCACATGGCGGCGGCCGAGAGGGATAGTATAGCGTTGGCGTTGGAAGAAGCTTCCGATAGAATATTGATGCTGGAACGTCACGCTAGGGAGCAAGACATTCGATATCAACAAAATTTGAAGGAATACAGTTTGCCGCAAGAGAAATTCTCCATTGAGGATAGGTTGAGCGGTAAGCGTTTGTTTTGTATTAAGATTGTGATGTTGCGCATGCGCCTGATTGTTTTTGTGCATCATGTAATTTTTGTTTTTCTATTTCTTATGAGTTGACGTCAAATTTTACGAATTACCGACCAATAACTTTGCGGATATTCTTCATAAAATGCGCCTATCACGAAGTAGTATTGGACGGCCACTTTTTTCGCCAGATTTCGATCATTGAGATGATTTTTTAACCAAAAAAGTTGGAAAATGGAATTTTCATCAATTATTTTCCAAACCAGAACGAGTTCTAGTCCTTTTTGCGGAATTAATACGATTTGGTAGAAGTTTTGGTATTAAACGGTCACTTTTTTCGCCAGATTTCGATCATTGAGATGATTTTTTAACCAAAAAAGTTGGAAAATGGAATTTTCATCAATTATTTTCCAAACCAGAACGAGTTCTAGTCCTTTTTGCGGAATTAATACGATTTGGTATTAAACGGCCACCTCTTTCGCCAGATTTCGATCATTGAGATGATTTTTTATCCAAAAAAGTTGGAAAATGGAATTTTCATCAATTATTTTCCAAACCAGAACGAGTTCTAGTCCTTTTTGCGGAATTAATACGATTTGGTATTAAACGGCCACCTCTTTCGCCAGATTTCGATCATTGAGATGATTTTTTATCCAAAAAAGTTGGAAAATGGAATTTTCATCAATTATTTTCCAAACCAGAACGAGTTCTAGTCCTTTTTGCGGAATTAATACGATTTGGTATTAAACGGCCACCTCTTTCGCCAGATTTCGATCATTGAGATGATTTTTTATCCAAAAAAGTTGGAAAATGGAATTTTCATCAATTATTTTCCAAACCAGAACGAGTTCTAGTCCTTTTTGCGGAATTAATACGATTTGGTATTAAACGGCCACTTTTTTCGCCAGATTTCGATCATTGAGATGATTTTTTAACCAAAAAAGTTGGAAAATGGAATTTTCATCAATTATTTTCCAAACCAGAACGAGTTCTAGTCCTTTTTGCGGAATTAATACGATTTGGTAGAAGTTTTGGTATTAAACGGCCACTTCTTTCGCCAGATTTCGATCATTGAGATGATTTTTTATCCAAAAAAGTTGGAAAATGGAATTTTCATCAATTATTTTCCAAACCAGAACGAGTTCTAGTCCTTTTTGCGGAATTAATACTATTTGGTAGAAGTTTTGGTATTAAACGGCCACTTTTTTCGCCAGATTTCGATCGATGAGATTATTTTTATGCAAAAAATTACAATTTTGTGTGATTTTATGTTCGATTTTTTACACAATTTTCAAGATTATCTGTTTACAATAACCATTAGATAATTCGGACACCCTGTATATCTAATCCAAGAACGCGTCATACAATAAAAAACGTTACAAGCAACGTCGTCAAGCATAAAAAAAATGAATGAAGGTTTTAAAGGAAACAATGAGAGGTTATGTTGAATACTTTTTATTACTAAAAATTACAGTGTTGCCATATACATTTGTGTCGTGTCGCTACTAACCCAATTTACTAACTACTGAATGTAATTATGTCTGATCAGCTGGTGAAGAACGATCTCTCTTATCAGAAATGGACATATCCGAACCGACATTATCTCAGGAATGTATGTCAGTCTATCGACAACTTCGATCCCTCGTTCTACAACTCAAATCACATTCGGATGACGACAGCGGTCTACATTCCGATTGCTCCACAACGTCCATGGAAGATTCGTCTAGGTAAGTTCGTTTCTTAATCCGGAACAGCACTGGTACTACACCGGAACTGATATTTTCTTCTCTTTTATTCCGTGGTTCAAAAACTGACGCCGACGTTTCGTAGGCGCGTTCTTTTGAGCGGTTTTCTCGTTTGAAACGAACTTTTTGTATATTCAGAACGTACTTAATGAATTTCCTTCAGATTTGCTCCAGGATTGCTCACGGAAGTTGCTCAGGAGTTGGTTGGATTAGTGTTAGACACGGACGTAGTTAGAATATTGGAAAGGCTCGAACAAGCTAGAAGGGAAATACAGGAAAGGGACGAGGAATTGGCTCGAAGAGCGGAAAGGATTATGGAACTAAATACTAGAGTAAGCAGATGTTATCCGGCTCGAAGGACCACAATATTTATTCGTCGTTTCGGTGTTACAGGTTTCGGTTTGCGAGGTGGAGTTGGCTTCGGCTTTGGAGCAACGAGATAGAGCCATTCACGACGCTTCCGATTCGTCGTTAGCTCAAGATGAAGTCGTAGCTAAAGCCAGAGACGATAGGGACGTGGCGGTGCAGAGACGGATTAAAGTCGAAGTTGAATTAGCGAAAACTAGAGTTGAATTGATGCAAGCCAACAGTCAGTTGCTGGAAACCGTACAACAGAAAGTCGAATTGAGTCAACAGCTCGAACAGTGGCAGGTGAGAGATTACCTAATTTCTAGATCAGTATTTTCCTTTTGTTTACCGTATAAAATAATTCCTCATAAAATAGTTTTCATCGAATTTATTATTTCACTAGATTTGGGGAAATATGATTACGTTTGGCAACACCGCGATTTTTATATGTTCAAAATAATTGTTGTTCCGTGTCCCTGTTGCCAAACGTATAATAATTATTATCAAGTTTACTGTTTCACCAGTTTTGGGGGGAAATAATTACGTTTGGCAACACTGTTATTTTCATGTGTGCTTGTTCTGTGTTATGGAGATTGCGCTGTTGCCAAACGTTTGTCGTTTTGGTGGTGTGAGACATTAGAAAAATATATCGTATCGGGATGTTTATTGATGGAATGTAATTTATCTATGCTCCAGATGGATATGCATGAACTTTTAGACGAGCAGCTCAAAAATAAACTTTCGAATCAGGAAATCAAAATGAAAATACCCAGTGAGCCTGTAGCGCCGCCAAGAAGAAGACTCCTGTTGAGGCTCTTCAATCGATAGCGAAATTAGTGTTCAAAAAACAAAAATGTGTATATAGGTAGAAATATTGTGAGCACATACCCGTAATCCAGTCCCTAAATTTCCCAAAAATCCCTTTTTCGTTTATATTTCGTGCAATTACTAATCCTTTTCCTCTCACCTTTATTCATAGATAAATAAATAGATGTTTATTAAATCTACATATTTTACTAAGAATCTGTACCTCTGTAGTAAATTTTTATAAACAAAAAGTGAGTATTCGAAAAAGTTAATGAATTATGCATTTTTTAGTATATTTTCATCAATTTATTGTTTTAGCGCCCGTACTAATAATTTATACTTAGCGTCCGTGCTATAACTGGTCTAATATAAATCTACGACGGTGTTGCCAGATTACATAAAATAGTATAATAAACTAGTAAATACAGATCTATTATTTCTTTTTTTTTTTGAATGGAAATTTATTAAAATCTAATTATTCATAAATTTGGAAATTATTTGTTTATATTCATGATAAATAGAAGGGAACCTAATGCGGAACGAGAATAAAAATCTACTCAAATAATTTTTAAATAGGTTTGACAACGTAGCAATTTGCTGTCAAAACTTCCTAAAGAATAACTAACATAAGGTTATATTGAAAATGATTTGTGATTAGTAAAGTAACTTATATTCTCACTTTATTCGTTTTGTATCGTGTATTTATGTTATACTAGTTATTTTACTCATTTTACGTTCTCTTAATTATTTATTCATTCAATTAATTCATTAACTTTATTCAGGTTTTAATTAATTAACCTAAAAACTGTGATTTTAATACGAAAGGCTATATACCGGCACTTATTTAAATATATTGTAAGATATTTTAATTAATAAAATTGCATTAATATGTCTCAGTTATATAATTTACCCTCTCAATTCATATCCTTCAATCGCGACGATTAATAAAAAGAAAGAATAAATATTTTATTGCTAATCACAATTATTCAACACTGAATATTGAAGAAAATAGCAGTGAAATCAAAGTTGACGCAAATATTTAGTTTCTAGACTGAAAATGTATCCAAAGAAGAAATTCCAGAGGTTCCTTTTACTTTTAATTGGAGAATGGAGGTAATAGAACAAAAATTAATGTCCAACTATAACCATTCATTGTAAGTATCGTGATAGTTTGAAAAAACTTCCGTAGTGACTTTTTGAGAGTAAGCGAAGGTAAAAACTACAAATTAGCAACATCTCCCAGCTTTGGCTCTTGATATCTTGAAACAACTATGGAGAAAGTTACTTCAGTGCTGATGTCTTTTAAAAATGATCCGAAAGTCCTAATAAAATCTCGTAATTTATCCATACTTCTAATTCTGGATCTTTTTTTGAAAATCCACAATCTTTTGGATAAATTTTAATTGTAGACATTTTCAAACGCTGTGTATTATCCGAAAAACAAGATTCTTATAGAGATGTAGAAATTTTCAATTGCGTTTATCTACAGGGTGAATTAATTTGTTTATCCAATAAGAACCATCTGATTAGATGTTTTAAACGCAGTTCTAACCTTCTAAAAATTTTGTTTCGGTATTTTGTCCTCTTGGGTGTAAATAAAATTAGTCCATTCTCAAGGTGGACAGTTGCAATAACCAAATGACGATTTAAAATTTTTATTATTCAATTCTGTGATTATTCAAGCCTTAAAAACTAAAACTTCCACTTCTAATATACTGGAATCTGTTATCCTGGTTGTGAATTGGTAGAAATTGATGACGACCAATGTAGAAACTTTATGGTGGTGGTGATCTTCGTTTATACGGGATCTGATGATCATTTGATTCAAATTTGTTTGTTTCTCAAGGCATTCGCAATATTTTTCACAAAATGCTTCCAATTTCAATACAATCTGGATTTGTAATAACCAAATGACGATTTAAATTCTTTATTATTCAATACCGTGATTATTCAAGCCTTAAAAACTAAAAATTCCACTTCTAATATACTGGAATCTGTTATCCTGGTTGTGAATTGGTAGAAATTGATGGCGACCAATGTAGAAACTTTATGGTGGTGGTGATCTTCGTTTATACGGGATCTGATGATCATTTGATTCAAATTTGTTTGTTTCTCAAGGCATTTGCAATATTTTTCACATTATGCTTCTAATATATTCGAATTCTTGATCTTGGTTGAGACAATAGAAACCATCGTTGAGTATTCGTATTTATACTAGGAATCAGATGATCATTTTCTTGTTTTTTTTTTAAGATCTTTCCTATTTTTACAGTATATTTATTGTCTATTGTTTAGGTTCATCACTTTCTAGTAAAAATCTTTATAGTTCGTTTTATCATTTTGTTGGTTTTTATTTTCCATTTAGTGTATTTTCTTGGTTTTTCAACTTCATTGCTTACATTTTCTATTTCTTCTATTAATTTTTGTTTCCCCTGAATAAATTCCTTCTCCTAATTAATTCAGAATCAACAAAAAAGTTTTGTCATGAAGTTATTACTGTAGTTTGTTCAAATTTAATCTTCTATCCTTTTCATAAATCTTTTTAGTTTGCAGTTCGTTTTGCTTCTTCAGTTTCTACACCTTTGGTCCACATTCTTAAAGACACATCTATATATTTGGTCACATCAACAATTTCTCGCTGCTATTCACAAACATCTCAATTTTTTTTAATTTTGGCTGGAACATCCCCGTTGGTGTTATTCAGTTCTTCATTAGATCTCTTTGTACCAGCTTCAACTTTCACTTTCTTCTCATCAGCTATGGGTAATTCCACTTTATTGGATAGTTCCTCCAAAGTAAAGTTGCGGGTTTTTTCAATGCGTTCTTCGCACGTAGGGCATTTATCCAAGGTAGGTTTGCAAATGTTGCAAATGGTGTGGCCGTTTAGACATTGATAAATCGGAGCAGACATGTATTCTTTGCAAAGAGGGCATTCCAGAAGCTGCAGGAATATCTTTTTAGCTTTTCTGATGATGGCGTCTTTAACTTCTGGTTTAGTTTCTTCCTTAATCTTCCGATCTGAAACAAAAGTATAACAATATATGGAAAATATTGAAATAATATATTTTAACTTGAGAAAATGGGGGCGTTGGACTCTTGTTTAAGTATTTAAGTGGTTCAGTGATGGGGTAGTAGAAAAAACTTACCTTCTTCAATGATATCGATTGTGTAAGTTAACAATCCACCTCCGAACATCCTTTTGACACAGTCTCTGTTGATCTTAGTAGTCATCTTTTTGAGGAGATCCTTTCTATTATCTTTGTAAGCATGAAATTTCAGTTTACAAGAGCCATTAGCACATTTAAGACAATGTATTCTATCATTAAAAGTCATTGTATTTTGGTTCAATATTACAATACCAAAATGATTCTTCTCAGACTTTAAATTGACTTCGTATTGACTCGTATCAGTGGGATCAAGAGCACATATGCTTAATGCGAAGTAATTTTCATCAGAATCAAAAATACTGAGGAAAATTTTTCCATTCTTTTCCAATAGATCGATATTATTGTAGGCATAGACATTTTTTATTATAAAAGAATTAGTGTGGTATGTGTCACTATGTTTTTCCTTGAAATGATCAGACAACATCGATACTTTCATAGATTCATTACAATTCACTTTAGGACAAATGGTAGTTCTGTATTCACATATTTTTTCGTGCTCTTGTACATCATCGAAGGGTATTGTTTTCAAACAGTTTTTATAAGTGCATGGAAACAACATAAGTTTGGCCAAATATTCGTAGATTACAGCCCGGATGTTTGAAACAGATTTTATTGAAACACATCGTCCACACTTATATTGATTTCCGTCTTGCGATATTAAAGTGATCGGTGAAACTGATAATGGACCATCACAAAAACAACACTTTAATTTTCCCACTACGTCGGCCGGAACTACAGATAAACTATCCATGACTGCTAAAAATAAATATAGTATCAAAGACAACAGATGTGTATCAATTAAAAGGGATGAAAAAATCAGGTACAGCGGGTGTGAAGTAAATCATTTATCCACATAAACTTGCATCGTAGTAGTCCTACAACAAACTGCAAAATAATTTAGTTAATTCGATAAATAAAATATACTACCAAGTTCAATATTTTAATGACTATAATGGATTGAAAAATATCGATTTTAATTTGAGGTTATACTTACAAGCAATTTATCGATAGTAATACTGTCTTTTGAGTCTCTAAATGAACACTAAATTTTTTCTAAATATAAATTAATTACTTACTTTTGTAATATAAAAACCTGCACAAATTTAACTAGTTATATATCACTTCAATTTAACCTATACGACGCTTCCTATGCACTAATTAATCTGCCTAGTTGTCAATTGACAAGTAGACAGATGACAGATGTAACGTCACAGAATTGACAATGCTATGTATTGTTTGTTAGTCCCGCTATCGTATTCATAAGCTCAGTTTACATCCTATGATTCGGTTCGGTTTCATTATGAAATTAACGGAGATTTACATGAAATAAACGTATACGAACAAGATCAGAATCATTCAATTCTTCAATTTGTAAATCTTAGAATGAATTAGGATTCATATAAGACAAGTTGATGTTTACGTGCAATCAGAAATGTAGTATATCTCGAATCATTATGGAATATGTTTTTTAAACATATTTTTTATGTTAACTTGAATTCAATACATATGTATAATGTGTACTATGATTTTGAAGTATAAATTTACAAAGTGGATGTACAAATCAATTACGTCACAACCAGCCGCCATATTGTCGTGGTGAACAAATATTATTTAAATTAAAATTATGGTTATATTAGTGTTTTATTTTTGTGTTTTTGACCAAAGATATTCATTTTAATCAAAAAGACATTCGAAACAATTCATTGTACATCAATGAAATATAGTCTTTGTTTGTCCACCACGACAATATGGCCGACGTCTCAAATCCCGTAACTCGAAATTACCTATAACTTAATAAACCGGTGGGTGTAAACCGAGCCATAGTCACTTACCGGAAAATATTCTAACCCCTAAGAATAAATTGTTTATTTTACTAAAGATAACTAAGGTACATTTGTAAGTATATGTATAATAGGAATTTTATTTATTATTAGAGCTTCAATGGGAATGAAAAATAATTTCATTATATCATTATATCGAAAAGTCTTTGGTGTATATTTTCAAAATGACTAATTTTTAGTGTTAATGGAGTCTCAGTGTGTAATTCCAGACAATATTCTTGCACAATTAAAATGCTCTCTATGCGAAGGGTATTTATCAGTTCCCCCAATAATGGTAATATCAGAAGATGGGGATAAGTATAAATGTGGGAGATGTTACTTAATTAAAACTGTTGTTAGTAATCCTGCTATTATATACGAACTACTTGCGAATATTATGTTATTTCCTTGTAATTATCCTGACTGTAATATAAAAATTCCATTTGCTGATGTAAAGGACCATGAAAAGATTTGCGAACACCGTTCCGTGATCTGTCCTAAGGCTAATTGTAACGATATTATAAAGTTGCTAAAGATAGGCGCTCATTTTAAAGAAAAACATATTGAAACGTATCATTCTAATTCGTTCAATATTAAAAACGTTCATGCTTATTACAATATTGATGTATTGGAAAAAAATGGAAAGACTTATATTAGTATTTTTGATTTTGATGACGTTAATTTTGGTATTAATGTATGTGCTGTAGATCCGAATGATAATTATAAGTACGAAGTAACATTGAAAAGTGAAAAAAGCCATTATGGTATTACAGTATCTAATCAATCGTTAGTTTCATTTAATGAAAGACAACATTGCTTCAAATGTATTAGTAACATTTGCAAATTAAAATACCACGTTTATAAAGACAATCGTAAAGAAATATCCAAAAGATTATCCACTAAAATCAATAAAGAAAGCGTAAAGAGATTATTAGGATCGGGCTTGATAACCTACAATATTAACATTATTGATGGTAAGTTTAAATTTATGGGAAAAATTGTGTTTTCAAAGCTTGTTTTTTTAGGAGATAAACCAAAAGAAGAAGTAAAGCATGAAATTAAAGATGTTATCATAAGGAAAGCCAAAAAAATCTTTCTGCAACTTTTGGAATGTCCAATTTGCAAAATATACATGTCCCCACCTATTTTTCAATGCTTAAGTGGTCACACAATTTGCAATTCATGTAAAACAATAAAAATTAATTGTCCTACATGTCAAGAGTCAATTCAGAACACTCGTAACTTCACGTTGGAAGAATTGTCGTTGAAAGTCGAATTACCAGACGAAAAAAAATTAAACTCCAAAAGAAACTATGAGAAAAACGGAGATACTGATGCAGAAGATCCTCCTGTGAAAGCTCAAAAAAATTAAGTTTTTTGACAACACAATCAAAGGACTTTATCATGTGCTTTCGATGATTTTTTTTTAATAACAAGATTGTATTAAAATCTATTTGATAATAATGAGTGTATTATTTATTTTTATATAAATGCCATTTAGGCAGTAGGAACTTAATAGTATTTCCCTTTTGTTTTTTAATTAATTTCATGAATAAAAAACTACTCGAATCCAAAAAAAAGTTGTTTGTGGTAGGAACACATAGAAAAAAGTTAATCAAAAAGTTCCAACATTAAAAAAAGGCCAGAAAGTTAAATCAATTGGATATCCATCATATACCCTTGATTTGGTACCTACTGATTTTTATCGTGCATATTTTTTTTCTTCAGAATAATTGTTTCAAAAAGTCTTGACTAACCAGAAAGTTAAATCAAAGGGATATCCACCGTATGACCTTTATTTGGTACTTAGTGACTTTTTTGAGCTACCTTCATAGGAATTCAACAGAAACGAAAAAATTTCACTTTGTATGTAGGTGATTATTCCGACGTCTTCTTCCTTTAAAAGGATTCTAATAATGTAGTTGGTGTCCTGGGTAAAAGTTTTTATTCAGGATTATAATAAACAAACTAATAATTCTTAGATGATGGTTTATTGGAATATCTAACAAAAAAGTGATTATAATATAAAATGATTTTAAAGCAACTTAAAATTATCGAAAAAAGGATGTTGTGCAAACTACAGATGTTTTATTAAAAATCATTCGTACAGGAGTAATTTGAATAATGCACGAAACTGCCATACCTGAAAAGAAAAAAAAATTACATGTCAAAAATTGAGTACATCAAAGTACGATTTTGGAATATACACGAAAAACGATGTAGAAAGTTTAATAAACTCAATTTGAATCTACTAGTGGGAATTCTATGGAATTTAAGGCCAAATTTCCATTAATAACTTTTTGAGTACCTAACCAAAAATGATTTTATCGAAAAAATAATTAGAATAAGGAATAATCTGAGGAGGAATAGATAAATTTCTGAAAAAATTGCAGAAACTACATGAAAATAAATTCATTTGGAAATATATTTGTAAATCTGACACTTATTGGTATATTAAACAATGTTTTTACATATTGTGGTACTTTACGGAAAATATTTTCATTTTTAAATGATCATAAAATTTGCATTTCTTCCATTAAATTTCCATGAACCACTTTTTGAGTATCCTACTTGGAATCGATCACCAAAAATGGTGTAAGATTTGTAATTTATTGAAGTATTGTTGAAAAATGACCATTTTTGGTGATCGACACCAAGTAGAGTACTCAAAAAGTGGTTAATGGAAATTCAATCGAAGAAATGCAACTTGTATGACCATTTAAACATGAAAATATTTTCCACGTAGTACCAAAATGAGCAAAAACACTCTTTATATAGTTTTACACATTTTCCAGGGATAAAACCTAGAAAAATCATTATGTAAAACATGAAATAATTTAAAAAGTAAGAAGTTAATGTAAGAAAGGCCAATAGGCTTAGTCTAAGGCCTTCCCCTTCCAAGTAAAAACTTAAAAAACAAATTTTTTCATAAAACTCATGGTTTCCTATAAAATCTGGTAAACAAAGTGAAAATCCAACCGAACAGTTAAATTTATTACAATATACTTTCACTAATAGATTAGAATTGAGTTGATTAAATATTTCTTTATTACCGATATAAGAAAAAATATAAAAAAATGAAAAGATAAATAAATTAACCAAAAGATGACACTAATTAATATTACATATATTTTTAGTATATTAATTAATTTGTCAAACTATTGACAATACCGTAATCGCGTTTCCCATGGTTTTTTAGAACAAAAGGCTCAATAAATACAAAAAAAATTAATATTTTCTCTTCAATATTTATCAGAGACAATCCTACACTCATAAATTCCAAATTTAATAAAAATCGCATAAATTATAAAAAAAATTATCCCAAAAAAGGAAATTTTCAATTTTAAAACAGCAGGCGGTAGTAAGAAAAACACTAAATCATTCGATAACCTCGAAATTCACCAATTTTCAAATTCCCGGTCGATTCTACTTACTTAAATAGCCTCTTCTACTTTAACATCTGCAGATTCATTTTTATTTTCCTCTGTTTGGTCAGTTGTAGTTTCCATTGCTTCTTCCTTTACCGTTTCATTGGAGTTAACGCCTTCTTCTGGAGGAGTAGAAGTACTGGTATCCTTAGTATCTTCGGTTTTCACCGTAGCTCCATCACCATTAGTAGTTGTTTCCTTGGAATTTTCCATACGCTGCTTTTTAGTATTTAAAGGACACTCCTGTTCGTGAGACGCCACTCTTTTAACACCAGCTCTGAACGTGCAATTTTTAGATTCGAAACTGCAAGGCAATTCAACAGTCTCTGATATATTTTCCAATATGATGTTTCTTGTTTCTTCAATTTTACTTTCGCACGACGGACATTTTTCTACCTAAAAGATGGATTTAAACATTCCGTATATATAATGATCAACGATTTTGGAACGGTCGGTACACGATTTTAAATCTGTATCGGTTGATGGAGATAGATCATTCAATTAGGAAATATTTGTGTGGAAAAATTGATATCCTTACCTTCGTTTTGCAGTCATTACACAGGGAATGTCCTGCGACGCACTGATAGATGGGAGGTACCATGTAGTCCTTGCAAATGAAGCATTCGAATAACTGTCTGATTATTTTATCGGTTTTGTTAGTTTTCGGTTCGGAAATTTGGATCTGGTAGCTGAAAGTGCTCGATTTGAAAGCTTTTTTCACACAGTCTCTGTTTATTTTCGTGGTGAGATGGCGGAATACTTCCTTGTGTTTATGTTTGAAAGTATGGTCGGTATTACCGCAGGTACCTACAAACAAATATTAATTTCTTCAACTTTTTACTTAAATAGACCTTTTTATATATTTTTCTTGAAGAAATCCTATCTAGTTTCATAAAAAACACACCTATTTTAGTCTTTATAAAAATATGCTTACCTATTGAACACTTGAAACAATGCTCCTTATGATTAAACTTTACAACTTTTTGGTCACTGGCGATTATATAAGCTTTCTTATTATCAGATAACAGTTTGATTTCGTAGGTTTCATCTTCGGCCTCCAATGTACATACGCTGATGCCGAAATTAAAGTCATCGAAATCGAAAAGCAGAAGATAAGTTTTTTCATTTTTCACCAATACATCTACATTGTAATAACCATAAATGTTCTTCAGAATTACCTAAAATATAAATAAAGATTGATATATATCAAAATAACTGTTACGCTTGATATTTACCTTGTTGAAATGGAAATTTTCAAGATGGCTCTCCTTGAAATGAGTGCTGATGGCGGATGGTTTCAACATCTCTTGACATTTAGAAGTTGGACACATTATTTCTTTTTCTTCCACATCATTTATTATCGGACACAACTTCAAATTCGTTATTGCTTCTTCAATTATATAGTTTCTAGTGTTTTCTATTTTCGATTCGCAAGTTAAACATTTGGAATCTTCAGCTTTAGTCTTACATTCTTTGCAAACAACATGACCTGATAGACACTGAAAAATAAATATATTTACTTAAAAGTTAATTATAGTTATATTGAAATATAACAGTATAATAATTACAATATAATAAACTAACCTGGAAAATAGGAGCAGAAAGTTGTTGATTGCAGCCTGGACAATTCAATTGTTCCTTAATAACATCAGTTTTAATAGGATGAGATTGTTTCTCGGCTTCAGCTTCATCATCATCTTCAGTAACTTCATCAATAACGACATCTTTACCCATAAGCAGTTCATCCAACTCATCATCATTCTCGGCTTCCATTTTTTCATCAACTACGTTAACTACACAAGAATATTCATTTCCAAACGTACGTTTCAGTATATCTTTGTTTATTTGTCCATTGGCATATTTCAAAAGCCCCTTTCTATAAGTGCAATACAAGTGATATGAAAGTTTGCACTCTCCTTTGAGACACTTGTAACAATGCACGCGGCTATTGTACTGGATTATATTGTGTTCAGTTATCACAATAGAATTCTTGCTATCTTTAGATTTAAAAATGAGCTCAAACTGTTTATCTATGCCATCAATTCCAGTTAAACACATCCTCAATTTATCAATATTGGTATCATAAAAAAAGACGTAACATTTACCGTCTTTTTCTAAAACACACACTCCACCACTACTATGGAGCGTATCTAGAACTATCTTATTGGAATGATACAAGTTTTTGTGCTTCTCTTTAAAATGGGAAGCAAAGTTGGATTCCAATACTGCTTCTTGACAATTAGATGCAATACATGGTATTGTACGATATTCACAATTCTTGAAGGGAAAAAAATATTACTTAAAAGGCGATATAATTAACATAAAAAACAAAATTTCGCTGAATTATTATTATTAGATTCAAGTATAAATTAGCATAAAAACTAAAGAAAACAAAAACCGCAAATTTATAATTTATAATAAAGTGTAATACAAAGCTTTTAATTGATTCAATTATTCTTTAAATTAGAAAATGTGTAAAATTAATGGTACATACCGTTTCGTGATCTCGCACATCATTCCAAGTTAGAGCTTCTTTACAATCTTTGTAGATACAGGGAAATTTCATGTTCTTGGCTAAATCTTCGTACATTACATCTCGAAAATTAAATCGCGTTTTAACTATACACCTACCACATTTGTACCTTACATCATCTTGGGTTGTCATGTAAACAGGAGGATACGAAAGATATAAGTTGCAAAACGAGCATTTCAAAGGTTTTGCCATTTCGGGGGTGAGCACGAAATTATTACTTGTCTCAGTAATATTTTTAACCTCTTCGGCGGTTTCCATTTTTATCGTTACAGCTTTTACGATATACTTCAAATAATTTCACTAATTTTATTAATAACTTTACTTTTAAAATTAATGATTTTGTATTTTTACATATATCCAAGCACCGGCGGTAAAATGGAGGAGAGGTTGGTAAAACGCCAAACGTCACAAATCCCTAGTGTAGGTTTTCTTTTTACTCCGCGTATTGATTTATCTCGCATGATAATTTTGTTTACCTCGAAAAAATGCCTAGAAGTAATATTTTTATTTTTTCAAATATTTTATAGATAAATGAACATAAATTTATAATAAAGTAATGAAGGAACATATTTCAATAAATATATTTAATTATACTACCAAAATTTCTTTTTCTTTCTTTTTAAATTTGTTTTAGTTTGACGGTATTTTTGAAATATTTAGTTAATGCTGTTTGGCACGAGGCCAATGTAATTGGAAGAAGAAATTAGTTTTTAAATTAATATCTTAATAAATAAATCTAAAAGAATGATTCTTAAACAGTTAAATAGATTGTATGTGAGAAATTATTCATTTAAGAAGAATATACTACCACAGAAGAAACAAGTAACTCAAAATTATTTGGTAGAAGCAATTGAAAATAAAATAATAACTCAAAGAGATTGGAAGTTAGTTCGTCAAGACATTATCGATAATGTTGATAATCGAGGACAGTATACGAAAAACAATGTAGATTCACTAATTTTAGGATATTGTATAAAAGAAAACAAATTCGATTTGGGTTCCCACTACATAAATTTTGTGAAAGAAGAAAATATTTCACCGACGCTAGCATTTATTGGTAAACATTTAAAGTTTTTATATGAAGTAAACAAAGAAAAACGGTTTATTAACGGCGAGGGATGCGAAAAAGCTGAAGAAAAACTTATTTTACAAATATACAGCGATTTAAGAAAAGATTTTCCCGTACTGGATTCTTTTTCTTTAGAAAATATAATTCCAGCCATATCATTGACTAGCGAATGGAAAAAATGTATTGAATTATTGAAAGAAATTGAATTTACTAACATTCCAAATTCACATGCATATAGTTGTACAGTAGCTGCAGCTTTTTTAAATAACGAAGAACAACTGGCATGGGAATTATTGGAAGAAATTGTCCAACACGGTCGAAATGTTGA
This sequence comes from Diorhabda sublineata, assembly GCF_026230105.1. Classification (NCBI taxonomy): domain Eukaryota; kingdom Metazoa; phylum Arthropoda; class Insecta; order Coleoptera; family Chrysomelidae; genus Diorhabda; species Diorhabda sublineata. The sequence goes on from NC_079479.1 coordinate 1,691,705, forward strand.
AAACATTGTGTTTTTTTCTTATTTCAGTTGGTTGAGAACCTTCAAAAATCGAAAAAACACTATAGCCAAATTAGAACAAATGTTTTTATTTTTACAAAGCAAGGATCTTTTATGTGAACTAGAAGTTGTTGAAAACATTATAAACTTCAGTTCGAAAGGCAATATTACAGTTAGTTCTCTTATTTTATATATAATTCAATTATTTTTAATCCAAAATTTCATTAGTTCAAATTTTTCTACAATTATAAAATTAATTTGTGAGAAGATAGCAAAATTGAATGAATTTTATTGTTCTGATGATTTCTCGGGCTTAAACTTTGCTTATTTTAAAGATTACACCAGAAAAATGAAAAATTTGGATTATTTTGCTATAATTGTTTCTAGTGTGGGCAAAAAAAAATCTGCTAGGCTTTTTGAGAAAAATATCTTGAAATTATTTTTTTCCCAATTCAGAGATACTTGATGAACACATTTAATATAATTTTGAGTTTCCTCGACAAACCAATCTGTTTTAGGGAAATGATGTCAAGTTGTGATTTATTACATTTTGATAAATACCGTAATAGGTCGAAGAAACGTCATTTTTACCTGTTTTTTGAAACTAATTTCTATGAAAAGAGACTTAAATAAAGACGATTTATCAGGAAAAACAGATAAAAATGTCTAAGAAATAGAAAAATGATAAAATTCTCAATAAATGAGCTTCGGATGTATGGTAACAAGTCAAATACTTAAAATCAAGTTTGGGATGTGTGCCAACGAGTCAAATTTTGATAAAGACAATTTCATGTTGACGTTCGCTGGTGTCAAATTAGATCACGTGATATAATTTCGACTGGAGCGACATCTTAAATTAACGCAGCGTCAAATATAAGAGTCAACCTTCAAATATAAAAACTTAACATACCACACCGAAAAATTCCAATTTAGTATTTCGATTTTGCTGACTTCTATTGCTCACTTATCGTTAATTTCATTGTAATTCCACATTTATTTACAGATTTAAGCTAAATGAAAGTTGGTTCAACGTATATTTGAATCATTTATTTTTCTATGTACTATATTTGTTGTAGCACATACAAAAAGGTGTCTGTCAAAATTGCTCAAATCATTTGACTAAATTCGATATAAACAATGAAGAATTTGAGGAACTTAAAACTAAGATATTCGAAAAAGTTATTTTGGGCAGAGATGTTTTTGTGAAAACGAATCCGCAAGAACTGAAATTATTCGAAGCATTTATGTCTAATAGTAAACGTTTCGACGTGGTTCTGGACGGTTTAAATATCGCTTATTCTGCAGGTACAAGACAACCGCCTCGTGTACTTGCAACATTGGTAAGCAACTAAATTTCATTTATATTTTTATTTAATTACATTTTCAATTTATAGCTGGCATCAGTCGTATCGCATTTTGCCGAGAAAAATAAGGAAGTGTTGGTAGTAGGAAGACGCCATATGACTAAATGGCCCAGAGATATTTGGAGCTGCATAACTGAACAGGCAACGGTGTTTTTAGCTCAAAATATCTCCCAAGACGATCCTTATTTACTTTATTGTGCTCTAAATTCGGGAAAGGACACAATAATAGTCACAAGGGATTTAATGCGAAGTCATAAATTTTTATTAAACGATCTAAGACTCAGGATATTATTCAATAGGTGGTTGTCGTTGAGGCAGTACCAATTGGTTAAAGTTGTGGGAGAAGGAAAACCGATTTTTAGGTGAATATATGTTTGGCTGCAGATTGTTTTCCTTATTTTTGTTTTTGAATACAATTTTATTGGACTGGGGTTACCGAATTTATATATTTCAGGCATCCTTTGCGATATAGTGTTACCGCTCAGAAGAATGGTAGTTATTGGCATATTCCCATTAAACCGAACGTATCTAAAGAAAGTGACAATAATATACAATGGCTGTGTTTAAATTTGACAACATAAATAAAAATAATACTGTTAGTTCGTGTTTAATTTCCTACCAGCCATGCAAAATCCATCTCTCCCCTCTCATAAGGTCCTTATACAATCACACATAAAGCAACGAAACTTTTTTCCTCCCAGTATATATGGAAGTTTGTTAAAAGAGACAATTCACTATAATCCAAAAATATCTCGTCAATTTTTTTCTCGAAAAGTGGTAATTATTTCATTTCTGATCCTTTTATGTAAATTTTATGCCCTACCTGGGATTCAATAACCTATGAATTAATAGCAGACAGCCTTTAAAAGGAAATAGATAATTTATAGAATTTAAAAAGCCATAGACAAATGAAACAACCCGTTAGTCGATTCGTGGAATTTACCCAAGATCCGATTATCCCGATCAGTTTCCGAACAACAACGAACGTAATCCTCGTTAGTTTCTGAACATTTCGATCATGATCTGATTGTTCGAGTTAACCCGATCATAGTTTACGAAGAATCCCCTAAACAAATCAAATCACTGGTGACAGATGGCAGAAATGATAGTTAACACAAAATACGAGACAGTTGATAGCGGGCACATACTTCCGTTCCATGGCCGGCATAGTTGATAAAGATGTCAGACTTGACAGAACAATTAGAAGGTGGCGAAAACGACAGATGACACAGAATATGAAAGATAACAGATACACTTGCCATTTGTGACGTACATACATTTTGGAAATAGCCATGGGGCAGCGCTGCTATCTAGAGATGGATGTGGTTATATTTAAGACCGTTGGTTGAGACAGAGGTGAAAATTTTGACGTGTAGCATTCTTACAACTAATACACACAATTTGACATCTCCCGATTAGTAGATTTAGTGCCTTTGAAAGAAATCCACACCCCTACCTTCGTTCTAGACTTGTATGTAAAGCACTGGTATAAATAGATGGGGAAAACGACAAATGACATTTTAGATGGCGGACATCACTCTTTGACATACTTCCGTTGCAGGACCGGCAAATAGATGGAACAAACACTGTAAATATGTTGATATCCTAGATGGCGGACATGAATTTTTGACGCATTCCGTTACAATTTGTATAAAACAGATGGAGCAACGACAAATGACGGTTTATATCTTACATGTCAGACACTCCAGTGTCTTATGACGTACTTCCGTTTCAAACCCGGCATGTTAATTTACAGATTTCATTAAAGACAGTTGACAAAAAAAACTAGATGACAGAATAGACGACAATTAACGCCCAGATTGGCGTATTCCTTTTCAAACGTACCAGAACATTTATAGCTGTTTAAATAATTTTTTGTCGAATGATTAAAGAAAACGCATCATTATTAATTTAAATGGTTTAATTCATAAAAAATTAACGATTTATTCATTGTCTTCCTCGTCATCGTCTTCTTGACTGTTGATCTGGAAGTACCTTAGTTCATAGGAATCTTTACCTGATGCAACTACTCTCAACCAATCACGGAGATTGTTTTTCTTCAAGTACTTTTTAGTAAGATATTTAAGATACCTGGAAGATAAAGAATATAAATAATTGCAGGCCTGTTTGAGAAATAAAAATCGATGTAATTTCAGAGGAGAAATGTGTTGCAGTACTTTGTGTTAATCAATTTTGGAATTAAATCGATGAACATAGCGAGCAATGCAGATAATCTCCACAGAAGAATACGCCATTACAACCAACAAATTTGTTGTATGGAGCTGGATCTGTGGATATTTCAAATTGAGTTTATCTAAACATAAAAAAAAGTTTTACAATCACAAAATATACAAACCTTTTTGAAAACGGAATCTCTGAATTCAATACAATTTTAACATTCTTATCTCTACTTAAAGTGACAGCGTGTTGACCACCTTTTCCTGCAGCAAAATTTCCAGTTTTACCATTTATCTTTATCCTTTCTTTCAAATAACTCTCCTAAAAGAAAGTTCACATGTAAAACTAAAAATTTGAATTATAATTCAACATTATGAGGATAAACCATCGACAGAACAGTGGAGTATCCCGCACGATACGAATTTATTTGATTCAACAATGGAAATTTCTTAAAACAATGAAAATTCCAGAAGATGATGGAAGTGAATGTAGTCATATAGCGGCTTTAGAGTATGAAAAAGAAGATAAGTTAGCACGTTGAAAAGCTAAGTTTAATACACAAGTTGAAATTTCTAGGACCGTTGGAGATACAGCACATGTTCAGTATTACTAAACACTCACTATTCCAGTCCATTACCCGTTTCGAGAACAAAGTTATCTTCAGAAAAGCAATAACTACACTGTTTACACTACCACTACACTGTAATTTATGAGATATAAAGCATAGAAGAAAAACCTTATAATCTACAACTAACTACATGAAACATTACTACCAAGAAACTCTTTTGATTCCTCAGTTAACTAAAATTTTGGTATAATACACGACACAGGAATAAAAATTAAATAACATGTCGCTATACTTTGTATTGTACTAGACAGAAAGGTTTCTAGTCAACATAGCGAGCATAGCTTTCAATTTCCACAGTTATAGAAACGCCACTCTGTAAATTAATTTTTAACCATGTGGAGCTGGGACTGTGGGATTGAATAAATATTAATCTACTTACGAAATTGGCGACATCGAGAATACTGTCTTCGCTGGGGTGGGTACAGTCGATAACAAATTTTAAAGCAACTTTCTTCTTTTTAAGACCTTTCCCTCTAATTTGGGGTTTCTTTCCTTGGGGTTTGGTAGCTGGAACGGCCGCTTTTGTCTGGAATCCACAACAGAATTAGTTGTGTTTCGACCAGACTAGAAATCTTTGACGAAACACACATGATGATCTACAGCAGAATAAAAATTAAAAATATCCCATATAAATTGTAAAATAAACAATTTTTCTCGGAAATATAATTAAATTCCTGTAATTGAAAACTATTACAACAAGCTGTAACTAATAGTTACCGCCGATGATTATAAAATTAAAAGATATTTATAAAAATACTTACGGGAGCCATATCTATACAACCTTTCTAACCAACTGTTGGAAAATGAAAGACAGTACATGTAAAATTTGGATAAAAGTAAATTGTCATTTGTCAGTTATACCAACTATGAAAAATATTTGTTTGATAAGCGAGTGTTGATATAACTATACTTTATGCGATATGACGTCATTAAATTACTTTCTCTATATTTTTTTTAATAAAAATTAGTTTTAATATACCGATAAGTGAAAAAATAAAATAGAAATATCCATTCAATAGTATATAAAACTCATTCCTTTGAATTAACTTTTTCAATTTGATAATTAATATTAAATCGATGAATTTATTTAGTTATCCCAATTTTTGTTTGTTTAACCGATAATATTTATAAAAATAAACTAAATAATCATCATTTACTTGAGAATAGTAAATTATTAAATGTTATTTGAATTTGTAATCAATTATAGGAATATAAATATAGAAATATAATAATTATTGTTGTAGAACGGTTTTTATTTATTTATTACGTAACAGTATTTTTTGTTAAATTTTTTATGTTAATTAGAGATTTTTTTTATAAGCATAAATAAGCGTTCACCAATTGATTTTTGTGTTTAGCTCTAACGGAGTTGGCACGAACTAATCATTGGGCAGACTAAGAAATTGCCGTCCGTATATGAAGACTAGTTTCGTGGTCGCGATCCGCGATATGAAATTGTCGATTTATCCTGAATAGTTTTTGGGTGAATATTTTTTTATGAAAAACTATATAAACATGTTAGTACTAAGATTGTTCAGTGTTATATTCTTATTGGGAATCTCCTTTGCGTCGGATTCTTTCGATTATGCAGGTAAGTTATATATCGAATTACCTGTGACATTTTATAATAACAAACAAATTATTTATATCTAAACTTTAGTTAAAAGACGACTAGTATGAAATTATTTGAAAAATAAATCTGTTGTCACGATAAAAAATTCGTTATTAAGTTGAATAAATAAATTGATATCTTCAGTCAGGTGTACATTAAACAAAATGGCGAAGGTATACTTTCCAGTTTTATGAGAAAATAGAGACCGTCGTCGAGTTACCTGTAGTAGGTACCTGGGTGTAGTTAGGTTTAGATATTTTAAAATAGATAGCAATAAATGCCGTGCCTGTTCAATTTTATTACATCTAATAACAATTATTGAATTGTTTAGTCTAATATTGATTGTCTGTATTCATTTCGAAAAGAAAAATTTTTATATGGGTAGTTAGTACAAGACGAATTAGTCCAATCCCTGATTATACAATTTAAAAAAATTTGTCATGCCATGTCAGGAACCTTGTTAATTAAATATTTTTAATTGTGATTTTGTTGTAAATAATGAAATAATTTAAAATTTGTGTATAAATTCATACAAATTTGTTTATATATCAAAATTTGTTAAAAAATCTAAATTTTCTAAAGTAAAATGTTTTTGGCAATACTATTAATTATGGAATGGGTGGTTGAAATTATTATTATTCTATTATAAATAAATAAAAACAAGATATTTTCTTGGATATTGTTTATTTTATAATAAAAATATTATCACATTTTAAATTTTGTATCTGAAACTTTAGTAAAAACTACATTCGTGAGCTAAAAAATGTTTCTTGTCCTAACACTTCAACAATATGTTCTAATTAGGGTTATACCTGGTTCACCACTATCAGTTGTTTACCAATTCACAACTCCAAGACAACAAACAAGAATTCTACCTTAAAATGGACACAACAAGTGGTAAAATCATTACCAAGAGACTGGTAATTTTCTTCGGAGACGCTGTTCCGGAACAAAAAGGTGCACATAAGAGAGAGATTTACCGATTCATTGTTAGCAGTCTAACAAGGGTTCAGAGAAATGTGAGTGTGTGTTGAAGAAGACTTTAGGCAACTAACCTTGAGCCAAAAAGGCCATCTACTGGTCTTAAATTAACCCCCAAACGTTAATTAGACTGACGATTCATTTCTTCTCAAACGAAAGACCCGGAAAGACCTACAGAAGTCCCGGAGAAAGATTTGTGGCTTTCGGAGGAGGTTTTTGGATGATTTCAGCGGTGTGGTTAACGGTGAACAAGATTTCTGTCAACCTACAGGGAGTGACCGAAGATGGAGTACAGAAATTGGATTGTTATTAGGTCCAGGGGTGGTAAGTTTTTGGATGATTTAAGCGGTGAGGTTAACGGTGAACAAGATGTCTGTCAACCTACAGGGGATGACCGAAGATGGAGTACAGAAATTGGATTGTTATTAGGTCCAGGGGTGGTAAGTTTTTGGATGATTTCAGCGGTGAGGTTAACGGTGAACAAGATGTCTGTCAACCTACAGGGGGTGACCGAAGATGGAGTACAGAAATTGGATTGTTATTAGGTCCAGGGGTGGTAAGTTTTTGGATGATTTCAGCGGTGAGGTTAACGGTGAACAAGATGTCTGTCAACCTACAGGGGGTGACCGAAGATGGAGTACAGAAATTGGATTGTTATTAGGTCCAGGGGTGGTAAGTTTTTGGATGATTTCAGCGGTGAGGTTAACGGTGAACAAGATGTCTGTCAACCTACAGGGGATGACCGAAGATGGAGTACAGAAATTGGATTGTTATTAGGTCCAGGGGTGGTAAGTTTTTGGATGATTTCAGCGGTGAGGTTAACGGTGAACAAGATGTTTGTCAACCTACAGGGGGTGACCGAAGATGGAGTACAGAAATTGGATTGTTATTAGGTCCAGGGGTGGTAAGTTTTTGGATGATTTAAGCGGTGAGGTTAACGGTGAACAAGATGTCTGTCAACATACAGGGGGTGACCGAAGATGGAGTACAGAAATTGGATTGTTATTAGGTCCAGGGGTGGTAAGTTTTTGGATGATTTCAGCGGTGAGGTTAACGGTGAACAAGATGTCTGTCAGCCTACAGGGGGTGACCGAAGATGGAGTACAGAAATTGGATTGTTATTAGGTCCAGGGGTGGTAATACTAAATATCGATAGGTCGAAAACCGATTAACAACGAAAATAAAAAACTATAAAACCTCACAAGTGATCTTTCTTCAATAACTCTGAAATAATTTCTCCTACCAATGTACAAACGGCGTTAGGATGGCCGGCGGGAATTAAGGGAAACACACTAGCATCAGCCACCCTCAATCCCTCCACCCCGAACACTTTAAAATTGGAATCCACCACAGCGCCTTCGCGGGGATCCCTCCCCATGGGGCAAGTACCGACAGGGTGATAAGCGGCCAAACCCAAATGCCTTATATAACAATACCAAAAATCTTTGCCGAGGAATTCGTGGTTAGAACAACCCGGTATCTGTTCGACCTCCAATTTCGTAGAAATCCGACGAAAAGCTTCGGTTTTAGTGAGATTCAGAACCATTTGGATACCTTCAAATACGGTATCTATATCTTTGCCATCGGGATCGCTCAACAAATTGAAATCGATCGAAGGATATTCGTAAGGACTGTCGCTTTTCAATCTTAACGTACCCGTCGAACGACTACGCAACAAGAGGACGGTAAAAGTCAAAGGACCGACTATAGTTTTGTTATAAAGAGCGTTCCAAGTATCGTTGTCCACATTTTGAAACCTTTGTCCGATCGAGGATTGATTAGACGACGATATAACTATTTCTATATCGGGATAACGAGTTTTCCGAGTGTCGTAGAAACCTAAACCGTCAATACGATTAGCGGCCGTCAAATCCCCAACGCCATTCAGGTAATCTTCGATTTTTTCTCGGAGATCTTTAATCGGAGGCGTATAATTCGAGGAGAATGGTATTCCGCAATAAACGGTTTCCCGTAGTTTACCGCCGACTTGTAAATTTTGTACCGGCGGTATACCTAAATTGTTGAGGTGGTTTTCGGGTCCTATGCCCGAAAGCATCAATATTTGCGGCGACGAAAACACTCCGGCGGATAATACGATTTCATTTTTGGCCGTTACTCTGTATTTTTTCTTATTTTTGGTAAAAATTACTCCGGTGGCGCGTCTAGCGTCGTCGCTAATTTCTATTTTGGTTACGTAGCTGTGCAACGATACCGATAGATTTCGTCTAGTAGCCGCGGGTTTCAGAAACGCCGTCGCTTGATCGAATCTCCTCCCGTTTTTCGTGTGTATTTGTAAAATCGTGGCGCCCTCCTGATCCTTACCGTTGTAATCGGTGATATCGACGCCCAATTCCTGGTTAGCTTCGAGGAATAATTTCGTATAGTTCGAAGGGGGTACGTGGTGGTTGGTATAGAGTAAACCGCCTTCTCCGTGGTAATTCCAATCTACTATTGCGTCCGGATTCGTTTTGTGGAAATCCTCGGAGTATTTGAATATATCGAGGATGTTTTCGTAATCCCAGGTATCGTCTTGAAGTAATCGAGACCAATGGTTGAAATCTTTTTTGTTTCCGCGGGCGTAAACCAGTTCGTTTATTAAGGAGGTTCCTCCGAGTCCTTTTCCCGATAAGCCTCTGCATTGCTTCTTCACCGTGCCTAGAAAATTGAATAAAATAAAATATTTTTGCGAGGGGAACGAAATTCGAGGTTATGGTATAAAATCGAAGCGAAATTTTGAACAGCCCTCGTAATTTTACAGTTGTAGTATCGTGTTTTTTGTTGGGTAGTTTTTCTGCGGGTCATTGGACTTTTTATGGCTTTAATATCGGTTTAAAAAAGATTTGATTGATTGCGTTCATAAAACTTAACTGTATTTTGGTAAATTCCGATCTGGTACGTCAAATTTCAAACAGCTTTCAGTTGAGTTCCTCCAAATTCTGTTGTTAGACGTAGGTGATGTCGAACAAGGTGTCGATTTGATTTGATTAAGGCGGAAAAAATGATGATTGAGATTTAAAACGACGCGCAGCTACAATAAACACTGAGAAAAATTGTTGAGTTGTACACGATTTGAAAATATTGTTGATACAATTATGAAAATGATAGAGGTAGAAGAAGAAATAAGAAATCGGAAGGATTTGGACACAAAAATAGAGGAAAGCGTTTGGGAATAGTAAATAACGATGGAAATTCTTTGGAAAAGTCCTTTATCAATATTTTCACTCTAGAATAGTTATTAAATGAAAGTTTTATTTTATTTTTCAAATATCCTTTTAGCTCGTTGGTTTGTTCGCAATTTTGTTACAAAATCTTGTCAGTATCGTCAGGAAAAACTTGGATGTTCGATGTTAGTGTTCAAATTTAGTTAATCTGATTTCACCGTTACCGTCATACGTTCTACGAGATTTTTTTGAGTTCTTGATAAGCAATTTTCAAATTTCTACACTCGCAGTTTCATATTTTTATCAAAAGCTTAGCTTTTAGCTTGTTAATAGGGTTGCCAAATCGTTTTTAGTGTTTATTACTTTTGTCGTACACCTCGTATATTGATATAATGCGAACAAAACACTAAATTTTCAAATTTCTACACTCGCAGTTTCATATTTTCATCAAAAATAGTTTATTAGCTTGTTTATATCGTTGCCAAATCGTTTTTAGTGTTTATTACTTTTGTCGTACACCTCGTATATTGATATAGTGCGAACAAAACACGAAATTTTCAAATTTCTACACTCGCAGTTTCATATTTTCATCAAAAATAGTTTATTAGCTTGTTTATAGAGTTGCCAAATCGTTTTTAGTGTTTATTACTTTTGTCGTACACCTCGTATATTGATATAGTGCGAACAAAACACGAAATTTTCAAATTTCTACACTCGCAGTTTCATATTTTTATCAAAAATAGTTTATTAGCTTGTTTATATCGTTGCCAAATCGTTTTTAGTGTTTATTACTTTTGTCGTACACCTCGTATATTGATATAATGCGAACAAAACACTAAATTTTCAAATTTCTACACTCGCAGTTTCATATTTTCATCAAAAATAGTTTATTAGCTTGTTTATATCGTTGCCAAATCGTTTTTAGTGTTTATTACTTTTGTCGTACACCTCGTATATTGATATAATGCGAACAAAACACTAAATTTTCAAATTTCTACACTCGCAGTTTCATATTTTCATCAAAAATAGTTTATTAGCTTGTTTATATCGTTGCCAAATCGTTTTTAGTGTTTATTACTTTTGTCGTACACCTCGTATATTGATATAATGCGAACAAAACACTAAATTTTCAAATTTCTACACTCGCAGTTCCATATTTTTATCAAAAATAGTTTATTAGCTTGTTTATAGGGTTGCCAAATCGTTTTTAGTGTTTATTACTTTTGTCGTACACCTCGTATATTGATATAATGCCAACAAAACACGAAATTTTCAAATTTCTACACTCGCAGTTTCATATTTTCATCAAAAATAGTTTATTAGCTTGTTTATAGAGTTGCCAAATCGTTTTTAGTGTTTATTACTTTTGTCGTACACCTCGTATATTGATATAGTGCGAACAAAACACGAAATTTTCAAATTTCTACACTCGCAGTTTCATATTTTCATCAAAAATAGTTTATTAGCTTGTTTATATCGTTGCCAAATCGTTTTTAGTGTTTATTACTTTTGTCGTACACCTCGTATATTGATATAGTGCGAACAAAACACTAAATTTTCAAATTTCTACACTCGCAGTTTCATATTTTCATCAAAAATAGTTTATTAGCTTGTTTATATCGTTGCCAAATCGTTTTTAGTGTTTATTACTTTTGTCGTACACCTCGTATATTGATATAGTGCGAACAAAACACGAAATTTTCAAATTTCTACACTCGCAGTTTCATATTTTCATCAAAAATAGTTTATTAGCTTGTTTATATCGTTGCCAAATCGTTTTTAGTGTTTATTACTTTTGTCGTACACCTCGTATATTGATATAGTGCGAACAAAACACGAAATTTTCAAATTTCTACACTCGCAGTTTCATATTTTCATCAAAAACAGTTTATTAGCTTGTTTATAGAGTTGCCAAATCGTTTTTAGTGTTTATTACTTTTGTCGTACACCTCGTATATTGATATAGTGCGAACAAAACACGAAATTTTCAAATTTCTACACTCGCAGTTTCATATTTTCATCAAAAATAGTTTATTAGCTTGTTTATAGAGTTGCCAAATCGTTTTTAGTGTTTATTACTTTTGTCGTACACCTCGTATATTGATATAGTGCGAACAAAACACGAAATTTTCAAATTTCTACACTCGCAGTTTCATATTTTCATCTAAAATACTTTATTAGCTTGTTTATAGAGTTGCCAAATCGTTTTTAGTGTTTATTACTTTTGTCGTACACCTCGTATATTAATATAATGCGAACAAAACACGAAATTTTCAAATTTCTACACTCGCAGTTTCATATTTTTATCAAAAATAGTTTATTAGCTTGTTTATATCGTTGCCAAATCGTTTTTAGTGTTTATTACTTTTGTCGTACACCTCGTATATTAATATAATGCGAACAAAACACGAACTTTTCAAATTTCTACACTCGCAGTTTCATATTTTTATCAAAAATAGTTTATTAGCTTGTTTATATCGTTGCCAAATCGTTTTTAGTGTTTATTACTTTTGTCGTACACCTCGTATATTGATATAGTGCGAACAAAACACGAAATTTTCAAATTTCTACACTCGCAGTTTCATATTTTCATCAAAAATAGTTTATTAGCTTGTTTATATCGTTGCCAAATCGTTTTTAGTGTTTATTACTTTTGTCGTACACCTCGTATATTGATATAGTGCGAACAAAACACGAAATTTTCAAATTTCTACACTCGCAGTTTCATATTTTCATCAAAAATAGTTTATTAGCTTGTTTATAGAGTTGCCAAATCGTTTTTAGTGTTTATTACTTTTGTCGTACACCTCGTATATTGATATAGTGCGAACAAAACACGAAATTTTCAAATTTCTACACTCGCAGTTTCATATTTTCATCAAAAATAGTTTATTAGCTTGTTTATAGAGTTGCCAAATCGTTTTTAGTGTTTATTACTTTTGTCGTACACCTCGTATATTAATATAATGCGAACAAAACACGAAATTTTCAAATTTCTACACTCGCAGTTTCATATTTTTATCAAAAATAGTTTATTAGCTTGTTTATATCGTTGCCAAATCGTTTTTAGTGTTTATTACTTTTGTCGTACACCTCGTATATTAATATAATGCGAACAAAACACGAAATTTTCAAATTTCTACACTCGCAGTTTCATATTTTTATCAAAAATAGTTTATTAGCTTGTTTATATCGTTGCCAAATCGTTTTTAGTGTTTATTACTTTTGTCGTACACCTCGTATATTAATATAATGCGAACAAAACACAAAATTTTCAAATTTCTACACTCGCATTTTCATATTTTTATCAAAAATAGTTTATTAGCTTGTTTATATCGTTGCCAAATCGTTTTTAGTGTTTATTACTTTTGTCGTACACCTCGTATATTGATATAGTGCGAACAAAACACGAAATTTTCAAATTTCTACACTCGCAGTTTCATATTTTTATCAAAAATAGTTTATTAGCTTGTTTATATCGTTGCCAAATCGTTTTTAGTGTTTATTACTTTTGTCGTACACCTCGTATATTAATATAATGCGAACAAAACACGAAATTTTCAAATTTCTACACTCGCATTTTCATATTTTTATCAAAAATAGTTTATTAGCTTGTTTATATCGTTGCCAAATCGTTTTTAGTGTTTATTACTTTTGTCGTACACCTCGTATATTAATATAATGCGAACAAAACACGAAATTTTCAAATTTCTACACTCGCAGTTTCATATTTTCATCAAAAATAGTTTATTAGCTTGTTTATATCGTTGCCAAATCGTTTTTAGTGTTTATTACTTTTGTCGTACACCTCGTATATTAATATAATGCGAACAAAACACGAAATTTTCAAATTTCTACAATCGCAGTTTCATATTTTTATCAAAAATAGTTTATTAGCTTGTTTATATCGTTGCCAAATCGTTTTTAGTGTTTATTACTTTTGTCGTACACCTCGTATATTGATATAGTGCGAACAAAACACGAAATTTTCAAATTTCTACACTCGCAGTTTCATATTTTCATCAAAAATAGTTTATTAGCTTGTTTATATCGTTGCCAAATCGTTTTTAGTGTTTATTACTTTTGTCGTACACCTCGTATATTAATATAATGCGAACAAAACACGAAATTTTCAAATTTCTACAATCGCAGTTTCATATTTTTATCAAAAATAGTTTATTAGCTTGTTTATATCGTTGCCAAATCGTTTTTAGTGTTTATTACTTTTGTCGTACACCTCGTATATTGATATAGTGCGAACAAAACACGAAATTTTCAAATTTCTACACTCGCAGTTTCATATTTTCATCAAAAATAGTTTATTAGCTTGTTTATAGAGTTGCCAAATCGTTTTTAGTGTTTATTACTTTTGTCGTACACCTCGTATATTAATATAATGCGAACAAAACACGAAATTTTCAAATTTCTACACTCGCAGTTTCATATTTTTATCAAAAATAGTTTATTAGCTTGTTTATAGAGTTGCCAAATCGTTTTTAGTGTTTATTACTTTTGTCGTACACCTCGTATATTAATATAATGCGAACAAAACACGAAATTTTCAAATTTCTACACTCGCAGTTTCATATTTTCATCAAAAATAGTTTATTAGCTTGTTTATATCGTTGCCAAATCGTTTTTAGTGTTTATTACTTTTGTCGTACACCTCGTATATTAATATAATGCGAACAAAACACGAAATTTTCAAATTTCTACACTCGCAGTTTCATATTTTTATCAAAAGCTTAGCTTTTAGCTTGTTAATAGGGTTGCCAAATCGTTTTTAGTGTTTATTACTTTTGTCGTACACCTCGTATATTGATATAATGCGAACAAAACACTAAATTTTCAAATTTCTACACTCGCAGTTTCATATTTTCATCAAAAATAGTTTATTAGCTTGTTTATATCGTTGCCAAATCGTTTTTAGTGTTTATTACTTTTGTCGTACACCTCGTATATTGATATAGTGCGAACAAAACACGAAATTTTCAAATTTCTACACTCGCAGTTTCATATTTTCATCAAAAATAGTTTATTAGCTTGTTTATAGAGTTGCCAAATCGTTTTTAGTGTTTATTACTTTTGTCGTACACCTCGTATATTGATATAGTGCGAACAAAACACGAAATTTTCAAATTTCTACACTCGCAGTTTCATATTTTTATCAAAAATAGTTTATTAGCTTGTTTATATCGTTGCCAAATCGTTTTTAGTGTTTATTACTTTTGTCGTACACCTCGTATATTGATATAATGCGAACAAAACACTAAATTTTCAAATTTCTACACTCGCAGTTTCATATTTTCATCAAAAATAGTTTATTAGCTTGTTTATATCGTTGCCAAATCGTTTTTAGTGTTTATTACTTTTGTCGTACACCTCGTATATTGATATAATGCGAACAAAACACTAAATTTTCAAATTTCTACACTCGCAGTTTCATATTTTCATCAAAAATAGTTTATTAGCTTGTTTATATCGTTGCCAAATCGTTTTTAGTGTTTATTACTTTTGTCGTACACCTCGTATATTGATATAATGCGAACAAAACACTAAATTTTCAAATTTCTACACTCGCAGTTCCATATTTTTATCAAAAATAGTTTATTAGCTTGTTTATAGGGTTGCCAAATCGTTTTTAGTGTTTATTACTTTTGTCGTACACCTCGTATATTGATATAATGCCAACAAAACACGAAATTTTCAAATTTCTACACTCGCAGTTTCATATTTTCATCAAAAATAGTTTATTAGCTTGTTTATAGAGTTGCCAAATCGTTTTTAGTGTTTATTACTTTTGTCGTACACCTCGTATATTGATATAGTGCGAACAAAACACGAAATTTTCAAATTTCTACACTCGCAGTTTCATATTTTCATCAAAAATAGTTTATTAGCTTGTTTATATCGTTGCCAAATCGTTTTTAGTGTTTATTACTTTTGTCGTACACCTCGTATATTGATATAGTGCGAACAAAACACTAAATTTTCAAATTTCTACACTCGCAGTTTCATATTTTCATCAAAAATAGTTTATTAGCTTGTTTATATCGTTGCCAAATCGTTTTTAGTGTTTATTACTTTTGTCGTACACCTCGTATATTGATATAGTGCGAACAAAACACGAAATTTTCAAATTTCTACACTCGCAGTTTCATATTTTCATCAAAAATAGTTTATTAGCTTGTTTATATCGTTGCCAAATCGTTTTTAGTGTTTATTACTTTTGTCGTACACCTCGTATATTGATATAGTGCGAACAAAACACGAAATTTTCAAATTTCTACACTCGCAGTTTCATATTTTCATCAAAAACAGTTTATTAGCTTGTTTATAGAGTTGCCAAATCGTTTTTAGTGTTTATTACTTTTGTCGTACACCTCGTATATTGATATAGTGCGAACAAAACACGAAATTTTCAAATTTCTACACTCGCAGTTTCATATTTT
Source organism: Diorhabda sublineata (assembly GCF_026230105.1). Taxonomy (NCBI): domain Eukaryota; kingdom Metazoa; phylum Arthropoda; class Insecta; order Coleoptera; family Chrysomelidae; genus Diorhabda; species Diorhabda sublineata. The sequence continues at coordinate 1,708,078 of NC_079479.1, forward strand.
CATCAAAAATAGTTTATTAGCTTGTTTATAGAGTTGCCAAATCGTTTTTAGTGTTTATTACTTTTGTCGTACACCTCGTATATTGATATAGTGCGAACAAAACACGAAATTTTCAAATTTCTACACTCGCAGTTTCATATTTTCATCTAAAATACTTTATTAGCTTGTTTATAGAGTTGCCAAATCGTTTTTAGTGTTTATTACTTTTGTCGTACACCTCGTATATTAATATAATGCGAACAAAACACGAAATTTTCAAATTTCTACACTCGCAGTTTCATATTTTTATCAAAAATAGTTTATTAGCTTGTTTATATCGTTGCCAAATCGTTTTTAGTGTTTATTACTTTTGTCGTACACCTCGTATATTAATATAATGCGAACAAAACACGAAATTTTCAAATTTCTACACTCGCAGTTTCATATTTTTATCAAAAATAGTTTATTAGCTTGTTTATATCGTTGCCAAATCGTTTTTAGTGTTTATTACTTTTGTCGTACACCTCGTATATTGATATAGTGCGAACAAAACACGAAATTTTCAAATTTCTACACTCGCAGTTTCATATTTTCATCAAAAATAGTTTATTAGCTTGTTTATATCGTTGCCAAATCGTTTTTAGTGTTTATTACTTTTGTCGTACACCTCGTATATTGATATAGTGCGAACAAAACACGAAATTTTCAAATTTCTACACTCGCAGTTTCATATTTTCATCAAAAATAGTTTATTAGCTTGTTTATAGAGTTGCCAAATCGTTTTTAGTGTTTATTACTTTTGTCGTACACCTCGTATATTGATATAGTGCGAACAAAACACGAAATTTTCAAATTTCTACACTCGCAGTTTCATATTTTCATCAAAAATAGTTTATTAGCTTGTTTATAGAGTTGCCAAATCGTTTTTAGTGTTTATTACTTTTGTCGTACACCTCGTATATTAATATAATGCGAACAAAACACGAAATTTTCAAATTTCTACACTCGCAGTTTCATATTTTTATCAAAAATAGTTTATTAGCTTGTTTATATCGTTGCCAAATCGTTTTTAGTGTTTATTACTTTTGTCGTACACCTCGTATATTAATATAATGCGAACAAAACACGAAATTTTCAAATTTCTACACTCGCAGTTTCATATTTTTATCAAAAATAGTTTATTAGCTTGTTTATATCGTTGCCAAATCGTTTTTAGTGTTTATTACTTTTGTCGTACACCTCGTATATTAATATAATGCGAACAAAACACAAAATTTTCAAATTTCTACACTCGCATTTTCATATTTTTATCAAAAATAGTTTATTAGCTTGTTTATATCGTTGCCAAATCGTTTTTAGTGTTTATTACTTTTGTCGTACACCTCGTATATTGATATAGTGCGAACAAAACACGAAATTTTCAAATTTCTACACTCGCAGTTTCATATTTTTATCAAAAATAGTTTATTAGCTTGTTTATATCGTTGCCAAATCGTTTTTAGTGTTTATTACTTTTGTCGTACACCTCGTATATTAATATAATGCGAACAAAACACGAAATTTTCAAATTTCTACACTCGCATTTTCATATTTTTATCAAAAATAGTTTATTAGCTTGTTTATATCGTTGCCAAATCGTTTTTAGTGTTTATTACTTTTGTCGTACACCTCGTATATTAATATAATGCGAACAAAACACGAAATTTTCAAATTTCTACACTCGCAGTTTCATATTTTCATCAAAAATAGTTTATTAGCTTGTTTATATCGTTGCCAAATCGTTTTTAGTGTTTATTACTTTTGTCGTACACCTCGTATATTAATATAATGCGAACAAAACACGAAATTTTCAAATTTCTACAATCGCAGTTTCATATTTTTATCAAAAATAGTTTATTAGCTTGTTTATATCGTTGCCAAATCGTTTTTAGTGTTTATTACTTTTGTCGTACACCTCGTATATTGATATAGTGCGAACAAAACACGAAATTTTCAAATTTCTACACTCGCAGTTTCATATTTTCATCAAAAATAGTTTATTAGCTTGTTTATATCGTTGCCAAATCGTTTTTAGTGTTTATTACTTTTGTCGTACACCTCGTATATTAATATAATGCGAACAAAACACGAAATTTTCAAATTTCTACAATCGCAGTTTCATATTTTTATCAAAAATAGTTTATTAGCTTGTTTATATCGTTGCCAAATCGTTTTTAGTGTTTATTACTTTTGTCGTACACCTCGTATATTGATATAGTGCGAACAAAACACGAAATTTTCAAATTTCTACACTCGCAGTTTCATATTTTCATCAAAAATAGTTTATTAGCTTGTTTATAGAGTTGCCAAATCGTTTTTAGTGTTTATTACTTTTGTCGTACACCTCGTATATTAATATAATGCGAACAAAACACGAAATTTTCAAATTTCTACACTCGCAGTTTCATATTTTTATCAAAAATAGTTTATTAGCTTGTTTATAGAGTTGCCAAATCGTTTTTAGTGTTTATTACTTTTGTCGTACACCTCGTATATTAATATAATGCGAACAAAACACGAAATTTTCAAATTTCTACACTCGCAGTTTCATATTTTCATCAAAAATAGTTTATTAGCTTGTTTATATCGTTGCCAAATCGTTTTTAGTGTTTATTACTTTTGTCGTACACCTCGTATATTAATATAATGCGAACAAAACACGAAATTTTCAAATTTCTACACTCGCAGTTTCATATTTTTATCAAAAATAGTTTATTAGCTTGTTTATATCGTTGCCAAATCGTTTTTAGTGTTTATTACTTTTGTCGTACACCTCGTATATTGATATAGTGCGAACAAAACACGAAATTTTCAAATTTCTACACTCGCAGTTTCATATTTTCATCAAAAATAGTTTATTAGCTTGTTTATAGAGTTGCCAAATCGTTTTTAGTGTTTATTACTTTTGTCGTACACCTCGTATATTGATATAGTGCGAACAAAACACGAAATTTTCAAATTTCTACACTCGCAGTTTCATATTTTCATCAAAAATAGTTTATTAGCTTGTTTATATCGTTGCCAAATCGTTTTTAGTGTTTATTACTTTTGTCGTACACCTCGTATATTGATATAGTGCGAACAAAACACGAAATTTTCAAATTTCTACACTCGCAGTTTCATATTTTTATCAAAAATAGTTTATTAGCTTGTTTATATCGTTGCCAAATCGTTTTTAGTGTTTATTACTTTTGTCGTACACCTCGTATATTAATATAATGCGAACAAAACACGAAATTTTCAAATTTCTACACTCGCAGTTTCATATTTTTATCAAAAATAGTTTATTAGCTTGTTTATATCGTTGCCAAATCGTTTTTAGTGTTTATTACTTTTGTCGTACACCTCGTATATTGATATAGTGCGAACAAAACACGAAATTTTCAAATTTCTACACTCGCAGTTTCATATTTTCATCAAAAATAGTTTATTAGCTTGTTTATAGAGTTGCCAAATCGTTTTTAGTGTTTATTACTTTTGTCGTACACCTCGTATATTAATATAATGCGAACAAAACACGAAATTTTCAAATTTCTACACTCGCAGTTTCATATTTTTATCAAAAATAGTTTATTAGCTTGTTTATATCGTTGCCAAATCGTTTTTAGTGTTTATTACTTTTGTCGTACACCTCGTATATTGATATAGTGCGAACAAAACACGAAATTTTCAAATTTCTACACTCGCAGTTTCATATTTTCATCAAAAATAGTTTATTAGCTTGTTTATAGAGTTGCCAAATCGTTTTTAGTGTTTATTACTTTTGTCGTACACCTCGTATATTAATATAATGCGAACAAAACACGAAATTTTCAAATTTCTACACTCGCAGTTTCATATTTTTATCAAAAATAGTTTATTAGCTTGTTTATATCGTTGCCAAATCGTTTTTAGTGTTTATTACTTTTGTCGTACACCTCGTATATTAATATAATGCGAACAAAACACGAAATTTTCAAATTTCTACAATCGCAGTTTCATATTTTTATCAAAAATAGTTTATTAGCTTGTTTATATCGTTGCCAAATCGTTTTTAGTGTTTATTACTTTTGTCGTACACCTCGTATATTGATATAGTGCGAACAAAACACGAAATTTTCAAATTTCTACACTCGCAGTTTCATATTTTTATCAAAAATAGTTTATTAGCTTGTTTATAGAGTTGCCAAATCGTTTTTAGTGTTTATTACTTTTGTCGTACACCTCGTATATTAATATAATGCGAACAAAACACGAAATTTTCAAATTTCTACACTCGCAGTTTCATATTTTTATCAAAAATAGTTTATTAGCTTGTTTATATCGTTGCCAAATCGTTTTTAGTGTTTATTACTTTTGTCGTACACCTCGTATATTAATATAATGCGAACAAAACACGAAATTTTCAAATTTCTACAATCGCAGTTTCATATTTTTATCAAAAATAGTTTATTAGCTTGTTTATATCGTTGCCAAATCGTTTTTAGTGTTTATTACTTTTGTCGTACACCTCGTATATTGATATAGTGCGAACAAAACACGAAATTTTCAAATTTCTACACTCGCAGTTTCATATTTTCATCAAAAATAGTTTATTAGCTTGTTTATAGAGTTGCCAAATCGTTTTTAGTGTTTATTACTTTTGTCGTACACCTCGTATATTAATATAATGCGAACAAAACACGAAATTTTCAAATTTCTACACTCGCAGTTTCATATTTTTATCAAAAATAGTTTATTAGCTTGTTTATAGAGTTGCCAAATCGTTTTTAGTGTTTATTACTTTTGTCGTACACCTCGTATATTAATATAATGCGAACAAAACACGAAATTTTCAAATTTCTACACTCGCAGTTTCATATTTTCATCAAAAATAGTTTATTAGCTTGTTTATATCGTTGCCAAATCGTTTTTAGTGTTTATTACTTTTGTCGTACACCTCGTATATTAATATAATGCGAACAAAACACGAAATTTTCAAATTTCTACACTCGCAGTTTCATATTTTTATCAAAAATAGTTTATTAGCTTGTTTATATCGTTGCCAAATCGTTTTTAGTGTTTATTACTTTTGTCGTACACCTCGTATATTGATATAGTGCGAACAAAACACGAAATTTTCAAATTTCTACACTCGCAGTTTCATATTTTCATCAAAAATAGTTTATTAGCTTGTTTATAGAGTTGCCAAATCGTTTTTAGTGTTTATTACTTTTGTCGTACACCTCGTATATTGATATAGTGCGAACAAAACACGAAATTTTCAAATTTCTACACTCGCAGTTTCATATTTTCATCAAAAATAGTTTATTAGCTTGTTTATATCGTTGCCAAATCGTTTTTAGTGTTTATTACTTTTGTCGTACACCTCGTATATTGATATAGTGCGAACAAAACACGAAATTTTCAAATTTCTACACTCGCAGTTTCATATTTTTATCAAAAATAGTTTATTAGCTTGTTTATATCGTTGCCAAATCGTTTTTAGTGTTTATTACTTTTGTCGTACACCTCGTATATTAATATAATGCGAACAAAACACGAAATTTTCAAATTTCTACACTCGCAGTTTCATATTTTTATCAAAAATAGTTTATTAGCTTGTTTATATCGTTGCCAAATCGTTTTTAGTGTTTATTACTTTTGTCGTACACCTCGTATATTGATATAGTGCGAACAAAACACGAAATTTTCAAATTTCTACACTCGCAGTTTCATATTTTCATCAAAAATAGTTTATTAGCTTGTTTATAGAGTTGCCAAATCGTTTTTAGTGTTTATTACTTTTGTCGTACACCTCGTATATTAATATAATGCGAACAAAACACGAAATTTTCAAATTTCTACACTCGCAGTTTCATATTTTTATCAAAAATAGTTTATTAGCTTGTTTATATCGTTGCCAAATCGTTTTTAGTGTTTATTACTTTTGTCGTACACCTCGTATATTGATATAGTGCGAACAAAACACGAAATTTTCAAATTTCTACACTCGCAGTTTCATATTTTCATCAAAAATAGTTTATTAGCTTGTTTATAGAGTTGCCAAATCGTTTTTAGTGTTTATTACTTTTGTCGTACACCTCGTATATTGATATAGTGCGAACAAAACACGAAATTTTCAAATTTCTACACTCGCAGTTTCATATTTTCATCAAAAATAGTTTATTAGCTTGTTTATAGAGTTGCCAAATCGTTTTTAGTGTTTATTACTTTTGTCGTACACCTCGTATATTAATATAATGCGAACAAAACACGAAATTTTCAAATTTCTACACTCGCAGTTTCATATTTTTATCAAAAATAGTTTATTAGCTTGTTTATATCGTTGCCAAATCGTTTTTAGTGTTTATTACTTTTGTCGTACACCTCGTATATTGATATAGTGCGAACAAAACACGAAATTTTCAAATTTCTACACTCGCAGTTTCATATTTTCATCAAAAATAGTTTATTAGCTTGTTTATAGAGTTGCCAAATCGTTTTTAGTGTTTATTACTTTTGTCGTACACCTCGTATATTGATATAGTGCGAACAAAACACGAAATTTTCAAATTTCTACACTCGCAGTTTCATATTTTCATCAAAAATAGTTTATTAGCTTGTTTATAGAGTTGCCAAATCGTTTTTAGTGTTTATTACTTTTGTCGTACACCTCGTATATTAATATAATGCGAACAAAACACGAAATTTTCAAATTTCTACACTCGCAGTTTCATATTTTTATCAAAAATAGTTTATTAGCTTGTTTATATCGTTGCCAAATCGTTTTTAGTGTTTATTACTTTTGTCGTACACCTCGTATATTGATATAGTGCGAACAAAACACGAAATTTTCAAATTTCTACACTCGCAGTTTCATATTTTCATCAAAAATAGTTTATTAGCTTGTTTATAGAGTTGCCAAATCGTTTTTAGTGTTTATTACTTTTGTCGTACACCTCGTATATTGATATAGTGCGAACAAAACACGAAATTTTCAAATTTCTACACTCGCAGTTTCATATTTTCATCAAAAATAGTTTATTAGCTTGTTTATATCGTTGCCAAATCGTTTTTAGTGTTTATTACTTTTGTCGTACACCTCGTATATTGATATAGTGCGAACAAAACACGAAATTTTCAAATTTCTACACTCGCAGTTTCATATTTTCATCAAAAATAGTTTATTAGCTTGTTTATATCGTTGCCAAATCGTTTTTAGTGTTTATTACTTTTGTCGTACACCTCGTATATTGATATAGTGCGAACAAAACACGAAATTTTCAAATTTCTACACTCGCAGTTTCATATTTTCATCAAAAATAGTTTATTAGCTTGTTTATAGAGTTGCCAAATCGTTTTTAGTGTTTATTACTTTTGTCGTACACCTCGTATATTGATATAGTGCGAACAAAACACGAAATTTTCAAATTTCTACACTCGCAGTTTCATATTTTCATCAAAAATAGTTTATTAGCTTGTTTATAGAGTTGCCAAATCGTTTTTAGTGTTTATTACTTTTGTCGTACACCTCGTATATTGATATAGTGCGAACAAAACACGAAATTTTCAAATTTCTACACTCGCAGTTTCATATTTTCATCAAAAATAGTTTATTAGCTTGTTTATAGAGTTGCCAAATCGTTTTTAGTGTTTATTACTTTTGTCGTACACCTCGTATATTGATATAGTGCGAACAAAACACGAAATTTTCAAATTTCTACACTCGCAGTTTCATATTTTCATCAAAAATAGTTTATTAGCTTGTTTATAGAGTTGCCAAATCGTTTTTAGTGTTTATTACTTTTGTCGTACACCTCGTATATTAATATAATGCGAACAAAACACGAAATTTTCAAATTTCTACACTCGCAGTTTCATATTTTCATCAAAAATAGTTTATTAGCTTGTTTATAGAGTTGCCAAATCGTTTTTAGTGTTTATTACTTTTGTCGTACACCTCGTATATTGATATAGTGCGAACAAAACACGAAATTTTCAAATTTCTACACTCGCAGTTTCATATTTTCATCAAAAATAGTTTATTAGCTTGTTTATAGAGTTGCCAAATCGTTTTTAGTGTTTATTACTTTTGTCGTACACCTCGTATATTGATATAGTGCGAACAAAACACGAAATTTTCAAATTTCTACACTCGCAGTTTCATATTTTCATCAAAAATAGTTTATTAGCTTGTTTATATCGTTGCCAAATCGTTTTTAGTGTTTATTACTTTTGTCGTACACCTCGTATATTGATATAGTGCGAACAAAACACGAAATTTTCAAATTTCTACACTCGCAGTTTCATATTTTTATCAATAATAGTTTATTAGCTTGTTTATATCGTTGCCAAATCGTTTTTAGTGTTTATTACTTTTGTCGTACACCTCGTATATTGATATAGTGCGAACAAAACACGAAATTTTCAAATTTCTACACTCGCAGTTTCATATTTTTATCAATAATAGTTTATTAGCTTGTTTATATCGTTGCCAAATCGTTTTTAGTGTTTATTACTTTTGTCGTACACCTCGTATATTGATATAGTGCGAACAAAACACGAAATTTTCAAATTTCTACACTCGCAGTTTCATATTTTCATCAAAAATAGTTTATTAGCTTGTTTATAGAGTTGCCAAATCGTTTTTAGTGTTTATTACTTTTGTCGTACACCTCGTATATTAATATAATGCGAACAAAACACGAAATTTTCAAATTTCTACACTCGCAGTTTCATATTTTTATCAAAAATAGTTTATTAGCTTGTTTATATCGTTGCCAAATCGTTTTTAGTGTTTATTACTTTTGTCGTACACCTCGTATATTGATATAGTGCGAACAAAACACGAAATTTTCAAATTTCTACACTCGCAGTTTCATATTTTTATCAATAATAGTTTATTAGCTTGTTTATATCGTTGCCAAATCGTTTTTAGTGTTTATTACTTTTGTCGTACACCTCGTATATTAATATAATGCGAACAAAACACGAAATTTTCAAATTTCTACACTCGCAGTTTCATATTTTTATCAAAAATAGTTTATTAGCTTGTTTATATCGTTGCCAAATCGTTTTTAGTGTTTATTACTTTTGTCGTACACCTCGTATATTAATATAATGCGAACAAAACACGAAATTTTCAAATTTCTACACTCGCAGTTTCATATTTTTATCAAAAATAGTTTATTAGCTTGTTTATATCGTTGCCAAATCGTTTTTAGTGTTTATTACTTTTGTCGTACACCTCGTATATTGATATAGTGCGAACAAAACACGAAATTTTCAAATTTCTACATTCGCAGTTTCATATTTTCATCAAAAATAGTTTATTAGCTTGTTTATAGAGTTGCCAAATCGTTTTTAGTGTTTATTACTTTTGTCGTACACCTCGTATATTAATATAATGCGAACAAAACACGAAATTTTCAAATTTCTACACTCGCAGTTTCATATTTTTATCAAAAATAGTTTATTAGCTTGTTTATATCGTTGCCAAATCGTTTTTAGTGTTTATTACTTTTGTCGTACACCTCGTATATTGATATAGTGCGAACAAAACACGAAATTTTCAAATTTCTACACTCGCAGTTTCATATTTTCATCAAAAATAGTTTATTAGCTTGTTTATAGAGTTGCCAAATCGTTTTTAGTGTTTATTACTTTTGTCGTACACCTCGTATATTGATATAGTGCGAACAAAACACGAAATTTTCAAATTTCTACACTCGCAGTTTCATATTTTCATCAAAAATAGTTTATTAGCTTGTTTATAGAGTTGCCAAATCGTTTTTAGTGTTTATTACTTTTGTCGTACACCTCGTATATTGATATAGTGCGAACAAAACACGAAATTTTCAAATTTCTACACTCGCAGTTTCATATTTTTATCAAAAATAGTTTATTAGCTTGTTTATATCGTTGCCAAATCGTTTTTAGTGTTTATTACTTTTGTCGTACACCTCGTATATTGATATAGTGCGAACAAAACACGAAATTTTCAAATTTCTACACTCGCAGTTTCATATTTTCATCAAAAATAGTTTATTAGCTTGTTTATAGAGTTGCCAAATCGTTTTTAGTGTTTATTACTTTTGTCGTACACCTCGTATATTGATATAGTGCGAACAAAACACGAAATTTTCAAATTTCTACACTCGCAGTTTCATATTTTCATCAAAAATAGTTTATTAGCTTGTTTATAGAGTTGCCAAATCGTTTTTAGTGTTTATTACTTTTGTCGTACACCTCGTATATTGATATAGTGCGAACAAAACACGAAATTTTCAAATTTCTACACTCGCAGTTTCATATTTTCATCAAAAATAGTTTATTAGCTTGTTTATAGAGTTGCCAAATCGTTTTTAGTGTTTATTACTTTTGTCGTACACCTCGTATATTAATATAATGCGAACAAAACACGAAATTTTCAAATTTCTACACTCGCAGTTTCATATTTTTATCAAAAATAGTTTATTAGCTTGTTTATATCGTTGCCAAATCGTTTTTAGTGTTTATTACTTTTGTCGTACACCTCGTATATTGATATAGTGCGAACAAAACACGAAATTTTCAAATTTCTACACTCGCAGTTTCATATTTTCATCAAAAATAGTTTATTAGCTTGTTTATAGAGTTGCCAAATCGTTTTTAGTGTTTATTACTTTTGTCGTACACCTCGTATATTAATATAATGCGAACAAAACACGAAATTTTCAAATTTCTACACTCGCAGTTTCATATTTTCATCAAAAATAGTTTATTAGCTTGTTTATATCGTTGCCAAATCGTTTTTAGTGTTTATTACTTTTGTCGTACACCTCGTATATTGATATAGTGCGAACAAAACACGAAATTTTCAAATTTCTACACTCGCAGTTTCATATTTTCATCAAAAATAGTTTATTAGCTTGTTTATAGAGTTGCCAAATCGTTTTTAGTGTTTATTACTTTTGTCGTACACCTCGTATATTGATATAGTGCGAACAAAACACGAAATTTTCAAATTTCTACACTCGCAGTTTCATATTTTTATCAAAAATAGTTTATTAGCTTGTTTATATCGTTGCCAAATCGTTTTTAGTGTTTATTACTTTTGTCGTACACCTCGTATATTGATATAGTGCGAACAAAACACGAAATTTTCAAATTTCTACACTCGCAGTTTCATATTTTCATCAAAAATAGTTTATTAGCTTGTTTATAGAGTTGCCAAATCGTTTTTAGTGTTTATTACTTTTGTCGTACACCTCGTATATTGATATAGTGCGAACAAAACACGAAATTTTCAAATTTCTACACTCGCAGTTTCATATTTTCATCAAAAATAGTTTATTAGCTTGTTTATAGAGTTGCCAAATCGTTTTTAGTGTTTATTACTTTTGTCGTACACCTCGTATATTAATATAATGCGAACAAAACACGAAATTTTCAAATTTCTACACTCGCAGTTTCATATTTTTATCAAAAATAGTTTATTAGCTTGTTTATATCGTTGCCAAATCGTTTTTAGTGTTTATTACTTTTGTCGTACACCTCGTATATTGATATAGTGCGAACAAAACACGAAATTTTCAAATTTCTACACTCGCAGTTTCATATTTTCATCAAAAATAGTTTATTAGCTTGTTTATAGAGTTGCCAAATCGTTTTTAGTGTTTATTACTTTTGTCGTACACCTCGTATATTGATATAGTGCGAACAAAACACGAAATTTTCAAATTTCTACACTCGCAGTTTCATATTTTCATCAAAAATAGTTTATTAGCTTGTTTATAGAGTTGCCAAATCGTTTTTAGTGTTTATTACTTTTGTCGTACACCTCGTATATTGATATAGTGCGAACAAAACACGAAATTTTCAAATTTCTACACTCGCAGTTTCATATTTTTATCAAAAATAGTTTATTAGCTTGTTTATATCGTTGCCAAATCGTTTTTAGTGTTTATTACTTTTGTCGTACACCTCGTATATTGATATAGTGCGAACAAAACACGAAATTTTCAAATTTCTACACTCGCAGTTTCATATTTTCATCAAAAATAGTTTATTAGCTTGTTTATAGAGTTGCCAAATCGTTTTTAGTGTTTATTACTTTTGTCGTACACCTCGTATATTGATATAGTGCGAACAAAACACGAAATTTTCAAATTTCTACACTCGCAGTTTCATATTTTCATCAAAAATAGTTTATTAGCTTGTTTATATCGTTGCCAAATCGTTTTTAGTGTTTATTACTTTTGTCGTACACCTCGTATATTGATATAGTGCGAACAAAACACGAAATTTTCAAATTTCTACACTCGCAGTTTCATATTTTCATCAAAAATAGTTTATTAGCTTGTTTATAGAGTTGCCAAATCGTTTTTAGTGTTTATTACTTTTGTCGTACACCTCGTATATTGATATAGTGCGAACAAAACACGAAATTTTCAAATTTCTACACTCGCAGTTTCATATTTTTATCAAAAATAGTTTATTAGCTTGTTTATATCGTTGCCAAATCGTTTTTAGTGTTTATTACTTTTGTCGTACACCTCGTATATTGATATAGTGCGAACAAAACACGAAATTTTCAAATTTCTACACTCGCAGTTTCATATTTTCATCAAAAATAGTTTATTAGCTTGTTTATATCGTTGCCAAATCGTTTTTAGTGTTTATTACTTTTGTCGTACACCTCGTATATTGATATAGTGCGAACAAAACACGAAATTTTCAAATTTCTACACTCGCAGTTTCATATTTTCATCAAAAATAGTTTATTAGCTTGTTTATAGAGTTGCCAAATCGTTTTTAGTGTTTATTACTTTTGTCGTACACCTCGTATATTGATATAGTGCGAACAAAACACGAAATTTTCAAATTTCTACACTCGCAGTTTCATATTTTCATCAAAAATAGTTTATTAGCTTGTTTATAGAGTTGCCAAATCGTTTTTAGTGTTTATTACTTTTGTCGTACACCTCGTATATTGATATAGTGCGAACAAAACACGAAATTTTCAAATTTCTACACTCGCAGTTTCATATTTTTATCAAAAATAGTTTATTAGCTTGTTTATATCGTTGCCAAATCGTTTTTAGTGTTTATTACTTTTGTCGTACACCTCGTATATTGATATAGTGCGAACAAAACACGAAATTTTCAAATTTCTACACTCGCAGTTTCATATTTTCATCAAAAATAGTTTATTAGCTTGTTTATAGAGTTGCCAAATCGTTTTTAGTGTTTATTACTTTTGTCGTACACCTCGTATATTGATATAGTGCGAACAAAACACGAAATTTTCAAATTTCTACACTCGCAGTTTCATATTTTCATCAAAAATAGTTTATTAGCTTGTTTATAGAGTTGCCAAATCGTTTTTAGTGTTTATTACTTTTGTCGTACACCTCGTATATTGATATAGTGCGAACAAAACACGAAATTTTCAAATTTCTACACTCGCAGTTTCATATTTTCATCAAAAATAGTTTATTAGCTTGTTTATAGAGTTGCCAAATCGTTTTTAGTGTTTATTACTTTTGTCGTACACCTCGTATATTGATATAGTGCGAACAAAACACGAAATTTTCAAATTTCTACACTCGCAGTTTCATATTTTTATCAAAAATAGTTTATTAGCTTGTTTATATCGTTGCCAAATCGTTTTTAGTGTTTATTACTTTTGTCGTACACCTCGTATATTGATATAGTGCGAACAAAACACGAAATTTTCAAATTTCTACACTCGCAGTTTCATATTTTCATCAAAAATAGTTTATTAGCTTGTTTATATCGTTGCCAAATCGTTTTTAGTGTTTATTACTTTTGTCGTACACCTCGTATATTGATATAGTGCGAACAAAACACGAAATTTTCAAATTTCTACACTCGCAGTTTCATATTTTCATCAAAAATAGTTTATTAGCTTGTTTATAGAGTTGCCAAATCGTTTTTAGTGTTTATTACTTTTGTCGTACACCTCGTATATTGATATAGTGCGAACAAAACACGAAATTTTCAAATTTCTACACTCGCAGTTTCATATTTTTATCAAAAATAGTTTATTAGCTTGTTTATATCGTTGCCAAATCGTTTTTAGTGTTTATTACTTTTGTCGTACACCTCGTATATTGATATAGTGCGAACAAAACACGAAATTTTCAAATTTCTACACTCGCAGTTTCATATTTTCATCAAAAATAGTTTATTAGCTTGTTTATAGAGTTGCCAAATCGTTTTTAGTGTTTATTACTTTTGTCGTACACCTCGTATATTGATATAGTGCGAACAAAACACGAAATTTTCAAATTTCTACACTCGCAGTTTCATATTTTCATCAAAAATAGTTTATTAGCTTGTTTATAGAGTTGCCAAATCGTTTTTAGTGTTTATTACTTTTGTCGTACACCTCGTATATTGATATAGTGCGAACAAAACACGAAATTTTCAAATTTCTACACTCGCAGTTTCATATTTTCATCAAAAATAGTTTATTAGCTTGTTTATATCGTTGCCAAATCGTTTTTAGTGTTTATTACTTTTGTCGTACACCTCGTATATTGATATAGTGCGAACAAAACACGAAATTTTCAAATTTCTACACTCGCAGTTTCATATTTTCATCAAAAATAGTTTATTAGCTTGTTTATAGAGTTGCCAAATCGTTTTTAGTGTTTATTACTTTTGTCGTACACCTCGTATATTGATATAGTGCGAACAAAACACGAAATTTTCAAATTTCTACACTCGCAGTTTCATATTTTCATCAAAAATAGTTTATTAGCTTGTTTATAGAGTTGCCAAATCGTTTTTAGTGTTTATTACTTTTGTCGTACACCTCGTATATTGATATAGTGCGAACAAAACACGAAATTTTCAAATTTCTACACTCGCAGTTTCATATTTTTATCAAAAATAGTTTATTAGCTTGTTTATATCGTTGCCAAATCGTTTTTAGTGTTTATTACTTTTGTCGTACACCTCGTATATTGATATAGTGCGAACAAAACACGAAATTTTCAAATTTCTACACTCGCAGTTTCATATTTTCATCAAAAATAGTTTATTAGCTTGTTTATATCGTTGCCAAATCGTTTTTAGTGTTTATTACTTTTGTCGTACACCTCGTATATTGATATAGTGCGAACAAAACACGAAATTTTCAAATTTCTACACTCGCAGTTTCATATTTTTATCAAAAATAGTTTATTAGCTTGTTTATAGAGTTGCCAAATCGTTTTTAGTGTTTATTACTTTTGTCGTACACCTCGTATATTGATATAGTGCGAACAAAACACGAAATTTTCAAATTTCTACACTCGCAGTTTCATATTTTTATCAAAAATAGTTTATTAGCTTGTTTATAGAGTTGCCAAATCGTTTTTAGTGTTTATTACTTTTGTCGTACACCTCGTATATTAATATAATGCGAACAAAACACGAAATTTTCAAATTTCTACACTCGCAGTTTCATATTTTTATCAAAAATAGTTTATTAGCTTGTTTATATCGTTGCCAAATCGTTTTTAGTGTTTATTACTTTTGTCGTACACCTCGTATATTGATATAGTGCGAACAAAACACGAAATTTTCAAATTTCTACACTCGCAGTTTCATATTTTCATCAAAAATAGTTTATTAGCTTGTTTATAGAGTTGCCAAATCGTTTTTAGTGTTTATTACTTTTGTCGTACACCTCGTATATTGATATAGTGCGAACAAAACACGAAATTTTCAAATTTCTACACTCGCAGTTTCATATTTTTATCAAAAATAGTTTATTAGCTTGTTTATAGAGTTGCCAAATCGTTTTTAGTGTTTATTACTTTTGTCGTACACCTCGTATATTGATATAGTGCGAACAAAACACGAAATTTTCAAATTTCTACACTCGCAGTTTCATATTTTCATCTAAAATACTTTATTAGCTTGTTTATAGAGTTGCCAAATCGTTTTTAGTGTTTATTACTTTTGTCGTACACCTCGTATATTGATATAGTGCGAACAAATTGCAGAAATTTTCAAATTGCTTTATTACAAAACTTGAAATACACTTGAAATTCTCATTAAGCTTTTTTGAAATTTTGTTGTTTGATAACGTCGGATATTTTTTCTCCTATCATGGTGCAAATGGCATTCGGATGACCGGAGAAAGTGAAAGGCAATACGCTGGCGTCGGCAACTCTTAATCGTTTCAACCCGAAAACGTTTAAATCCTTATCGACAACTGCGCCCCTTTTAGGATTCCTTCCGCTCTGGCAAGTACCAACTGGATGAAAAGCCGGAAACGCCGTTTGCCTTATAAAACAAATCCAAAAATCTTTCGATAGAAATTCGTATCCGGCGCACGCGGGCAAATGTTTCACCTCCAATTTCGTTCCAATTTCGCGAAAAATCGCAGTTTTCGATATATTCAAAACCAATTGAATCCCTTCGTACATGGTATCAACATCCTCATCCGCGATATCGCTCAAAATATTTACGTTTATATCGGGATAGTTGTAAGGATTTTTATTCACCAATCTAATATTTCCGAAAGATTTACTATGCAGTAAAACGGGCGTCAACGTGAGAGGCATAGAAGATGAATTATTCCTAAACAGGATGTCCCAAGTTTCTTCATTCCATCTCAGGTATTTCCTCCCGAAATCATTCGGATATGACGACGAAACTACGATTTCCAAATCGGGGTAACTGGAAATTCTTTCAATGGAACTTTTATAGAAACCAGCAGCGTCTATGGTGTTACCAGTTGTCAAATCGCCGTATCCTCGCAAATATTCTCTAATATTTTCCGTGATATTTTTCCGTTGCACGTCGAATTTCGAAGAAAATTGTATTCCGCAAAAGACGTGGTCTCGTAATCGATTTCCCACGGGTAGATCTTGAATTACGGGTATATTCAGATCTTTTAGATGTTTCTTGGGACCTATACCGGAAAGCATTAAAATTTGGGGCGAGGAAACAGCTCCGGCCGATAGGATTATTTCGCGTGACGCCGCGACGCGATACATCCTTTTATTTTTGGTAAAAATAACGCTTACGGCTCTCTTATGTACCACCTCTATCTTTATCGCGTAACTCCCGGTGGATATAATCAAGTTGTTACGATTTTTTATCGGTCCGATGAAGGCCGTCGCTTGATCGAAACGTTTACCATTTTTGGTGTTTATTTGGAGAACGGTAGCTCCCAATTCCCGTTTACCGTTGTAGTCCGTGATATTTTTTCCGATCTCTCGATTCGCCCGTAAAAAAATTTTCGTACAATTCGACGGCGGCATTTGGTAATTGGTATATAGATATCCGTTTCGGCCGTGAAATTCCCAATCGACGGGAGCGTCCGGGTTGGTTTTATGGAAATCTTCCGATTTTTTGAAATATTTTATTACGTTTTCGTATTTCCATGTGGGATCGTTTATTAGTTGAGCCCATCTGTTGTAATCTATCGGATTGCCGCGGCTGTAGATGCTTTGATTGATCAGAGATGTTCCGCCCATTCCTTTTCCTCTAGGTATCACGCATCTTTTGTCTATGGTGCCTGGAAAAACGTTTCGATAAACCAACTAATGAAAAACCGTTAAATTCGCCATAAAACAATGTCTAAATAAAGTGTAGGCAATACCCCATACGCGAATTCGTTCTTAGATCCTAGCGTAGTCCGAAACACACGCCACGCCACCCCACGCCACGTGTCCAATATGTTTTTCCTTTAAATTCAATTGTTTGCGTACGTACTCGGACCACCACACGTTACGCCACGTCACGCCATCCCACACGACAATGTATTACGTAAACGGACGTCGTATGGCGTGGCGTGGCGTGTTGTTAGTGGTTTTGTTAGTATTAAACTCGATTTTTGGATGATGTTGTCGCCGTGGAATTTATTATTAATGTGTTCTGCTCGTCGAAATTTATCATTTTGATTTGAAAATTTTGTATTTCCATAAAATGAAACGTCCGAAGGATTGAAATTGTTTTAAGGGGGGTGAGATGTATC
Source organism: Diorhabda sublineata (assembly GCF_026230105.1). Lineage (NCBI taxonomy): Eukaryota > Metazoa > Arthropoda > Insecta > Coleoptera > Chrysomelidae > Diorhabda > Diorhabda sublineata. Next base: position 1,726,040 of record NC_079479.1, read on the forward strand.
AAATATTGCTTATATTAGATCAGATGGGTTACACCCTATAAAAATAGCTATCAAAATGACAGGTAATGTCTTTTTATATTTATATAAAATAAATTCCCAATATGACTAAGACATAATAAAAAAAAAATTAATGAATTGTCATTCAAATGTAAATTTATACAACGAAAAAATTTATATTCGAGAATAGTACTTCGACAGGAAATTCGTTTGTACGTGCGAATTGATGCAAAATACTCTACGAGGGCTATTCAAAAATTTGCGTTTCGAAAAACGATTTACAATTATATCTATCATTTTTTGTGCTTGTCCAAAAGTCGAAAAATATTAAAATCGTGATCGTAGCTTATCTTTCTCGTTTTGATAACACGTTTTCATGGATTATAATTGTATTAGATGTTTGCATGCACCCAGAAATGTCGAAAACTGTCACCAATCCTTCATTTTTTGTTTAAAAATTTCATACAACTACGTAACGTGTTTGTTATTAAATCAGAAGTGAGGTTAATTGTAGGCAACGCTAAATCAAAAACGTGCAATTCGATCCGATTAAAAAATCACCTACGAATTTGTTACTCACCCAAACAAGCTGTTTTTTGTGGCGTACTCAAGAAACCCCAATTGTAGTTGGTTAAAGCTTGTATTGCGAACATAGCTGGGATCATTGTGAAATTGTTGGGGTAACCCCCGGCTTCTAAAAGTAATATTCTCCATTCGGCTATTTCCGATAATCTACTAGCTATAACCGAACCGGTGGAACCGGCTCCTATTACAACGAAATCGAAAGTACCAAAATCTGAAAAAAATTTGAACTTAAACTACCGAAAAAATGTCAAAAAGTGCTGAAATTTGAACACTTTTTATACACACCCTGTATAAAAATGAAAAATATTTCAATATTGATTCGAATACGTTTGACCTTGTGGAAAGCAACCGAACAGAAACCATTTTCATATCAAATTTACGTAGATTTCAAAAATGTATTAATATACAGGGTGTTCCATAGAAATTTTCGTGATTTAAAGCGGCAAATGTATTTAAATGCTGACATCTTCGGGTGAAGATCGAAAACTTCTCGAACAATCTCGTATGCACCGACATATTTTATCTTTGATTACCTCGGAATTTGATCGATAAAAAAAATAATGAAATTTTTTTACCTCTTATAGTATCGTCCAACGGCCGGTGGATATTGGCGTTTGTTGGTAACTCAAACTTCTCTGCCTTTTCCAATTCCTCGTTTATCAGATTTTCGTAGTAACTAATTTCTTCTTCAGCCACGGCAGCCGCGTCGTTAACAAAAACGAATACCGCAAAAACAACCGAATAAATCCGTTTGGTTCGAAACACCATCTTAGTTTGCTAATTACCTTATCCAAACTAAACAACTCGATTTCTGTCCTCGAGAATTCGGTTTAATGAAGCGATAAGAAAAGCCAGTTCTAGATTTTATTTAAATAAATATATCAAGGTATTTACACACACACACACAGCAACATTGTTTTTGATTACTTATTTTTTTTTTGTCATATTCTAATTGATAACCTCGTATTTACAAGATTAGACGACGTGACACAATAAATTATACGTGGTATATCCACAATGTAAGTTTACGTTCTATATCTATCAGAAGCAGCGCTTAAATCACAGTTATAGTTCGCCAATATCAATTATAAAACGTAAAATGACGAGTAGAATGTACCTGCCTGTAAAGGCGTTTGGTTTAAACAAGGTACCAGACGTGGACTGAGGTCTTTTTGTACCCCAATTGTTTTTTTTTTTGGAAAACGAAATTTCAAAGCAAAAACAAATTATAAAACGTAAAATGACGAGTAGAATGTACCTGCCTGTAAAAGCGTTTGGTTTAAACAAGGTACCAGACGTGGACTGAGATCTTTTTGTACCCCAATCGCTTTTTTTTCTGGAAAACGAAATTTCAAAGCAAAAACAAATTATAAAACGTAAAATGACGAGTAGAATGTACCTGCCTGTAAAGGCGTTTGGTTTAAACAAGGTACCAGACGTGGACTGAGGTCTTTTTGTACCCCAATTGTTTTTTTTTTTGGAAAACGAAATTTCAAAGCAAAAACAAATTATAAAACGTAAAATGACGAGTAGAATGTACCTGCCTGTAAAAGCGTTTGGTTTAAACAAGGTACCAGACGTGGACTGAGATCTTTTTGTACCCCAATCGCTTTTTTTTCTGGAAAACGAAATTTCAAAGCAAAAACAAATTATAAAACGTAAAATGACGAGTAGAATGTACCTGCCTGTAAAGGCGTTTGGTTTAAACAAGGTACCAGACGTGGACTGAGATCTTTTTGTACCCCAATCGCTTTTTTTTCTGGAAAACGAAATTTCAAAGCAAAAACAAATTATAAAACGTAAAATGACGAGTAGAATGTACCTGCCTGTAAAGGCGTTTGGTTTAAACAAGGTACCAGACGTGGACTGAGATCTTTTTGTACCCCAATCGCTTTTTTTTCTGGAAAACGAAATTTCAAAGCAAAAACAAATTATAAAACGTAAAATGACGAGTAGAATGTACCTGCCTGTAAAAGCGTTTGGTTTAAACAAGGTACCAGACGTGGACTGAGGTCTTTTTGTACCCCAATTGTTTTTTTTTTTGGAAAACGAAATTTCAAAGCAAAAACAAATTATAAAACGTAAAATGACGAGTAGAATGTACCTGCCTGTAAAAGCGTTTGATTTAAACAAGGTACCAGACGTGGACTGAGATCTTTTTGTACCCCAATCGCTTTTTTTTCTGGAAAACGAAATTTCAAAGCAAAAACAAATTATAAAACGTAAAATGACGAGTAGAATGTACCTGCCTGTAAAAGCGTTTGGTTTAAACAAGGTACCAGACGTGGACTGAGATCTTTTTGTACCCCAATCGCTTTTTTTTCTGGAAAACGAAATTTCAAAGCAAAAACAAATTATAAAACGTAAAATGACGAGTAGAATGTACCTGCCTGTAAAGGCGTTTGGTTTAAACAAGGTACCAGACGTGGACTGAGATCTTTTTGTACCCCAATCGCTTTTTTTTCTGGAAAACGAAATTTCAAAGCAAAAACAAATTATAAAACGTAAAATGACGAGTAGAATGTACCTGCCTGTAAAAGCGTTTGGTTTAAACAAGGTACCAGACGTGGACTGAGATCTTTTTGTACCCCAATCGCTTTTTTTCTGGGAAACGAAATTTCAAAGCAAAAACAAATTATAAAACGTAAAATGACGAGTAGAATGTACCTGCCTGTAAAAGCGTTTGGTTTAAACAAGGTACCAGACGTGGACTGAGATCTTTTTGTACCCCAATCGCTTTTTTTCTGGGAAACGAAATTTCAAAGCAAAAACAAATTATAATACGTAAAATGACGAGTAGAATGTATCTGCCTGTAAATGCGTTTGGTTTAAACAAGGTACCAGACGTGGACTGAGGTCTTTTTGTACCCCAATTGTTTTTTTTTTCTGGAAAACGAAATTTCAAAGCAAAAACAAATTATAAAACGTAAAATGACGAGTAGAATGTACCTGCCTGTAAAGGCGTTTGGTTTAAACAGGGTACCAGACGTGGACTGAGCTCTTTTTGTAATCCATTCGCTTTTTTTTCTGGAAAACGAAATTTCATAGCAAAAACAAATTATAAAACGTAAAATGACGAGTAGAATGTACCTACCTGTAAAGGCGTTTGGTTTAAACGAGGTACCAGACGTGGATTGAGATCTTTTTGTACCCCAATCGCTTTTTTTTCTGGAAAACGAAATTTCAAAGCAAAAACAAATTATAAAACGTAAAATGACGAGTAGAATATACCTGCCTGTAAATGCGTTTGGTTTAAACAAGGTACCAGACGTGGACTGAGGTCTTTTTGTACCCCAATTGTTTTTTTTTCTGGAAAACGAAATTTCAAAGCAAAAACAAATTATAAAACGTAAAATGACGAGTAGAATGTATCTGCCTGTAAAAGCGTTTGGTTTAAACAAGGTACCAGACGTGGACTGAGATCTTTTTGTACCCCAATCGCTTTTTTTTCTGGAAAACGAAATTTCAAAGCAAAAACAAATTATAAAACGTAAAATGACGAGTAGAATGTACCTACCTGTAAAGGCGTTTGGTTTAAACAAGGTACCAGACGTGGACTGAGATCTTTTTGTACCCCAATCGCATTTTTTTCTGGACAACGAAATTTCAAAGCAAAAACAAATTATAAAACGTAAAATGACGAGTAGAATGTACCTGCCTGTAAATGCGTTTGGTTTAAACAAGGTACCAGACGTGGACTGAGATCTTTTTGTACCCCAATCGCTTTTTTTTCTGGAAAACGAAATTTCAAAGCAAAAACAAATTATAAAACGTAAAATGACGAGTAGAATGTACCTGCCTGTAAATGCGTTTGGTTTAAACAAGGTACCAGACGTGGACTGAGATCTTTTTGTAATCCATTCGCTTTTTTTTCTGGAAAACGAAATTTCAAAGCAAAAACAAATTATAAAACGTAAAATGACGAGTAGAATATACCTGCCTGTAAATGCGTTTGGTTTAAACAAGGTACCAGACGTGGACTGAGATCTTTTTGTACCCCAATCGCTTTTTTTTCTGGAAAACGAAATTTCAAAGCAAAAACAAATTATAAAACGTAAAATGACGAGTAGAATGTACCTGCCTGTAAATGCGTTTGGTTTAAACAAGGTACCAGACGTGGACTGAGGTCTTTTTGTACCCCAATTGTTTTTTTTTCTGGAAAACGAAATTTCAAAGCAAAAACAAATTATAAAACGTAAAATGACGAGTAGAATGTACCTACCTGTAAAGGCGTTTGGATTAAACAAGGTACCAGACGTGGACTGAGCTCTTTTTGTAATCCATTCGCTTTTTTTTCTGGAAAACGAAATTTCGTAGCAAAAACCATAAAGGAAAATAATTTTTTTGTAAATAAAACAAGAAAAATATTACGATTCGAAAGTATCTTTATAAACAATCACGGTAGTCAGAATCGTCTGAAGTAGTGAAAAATAATTATACCTCGTTGACTTGCTAAAACTCAATATTAAATTACAAAACGTAAAATGACGAGTAGAATGTACCTGCCTGTAAAGGCGTTTGGTTTAAACAGGGTACCAGACGTGGACTGAGAAACTGAGACGCAATTTTCTAAACTGCTATAATTTTTTCACGTGTTTTTCGGTTCTGTGAACGATCCACAGCAACCCTTTTCGTGACTACTCGATAAATGGAAAATTTATCCAATCTCGTTAATTCATGAATTAAATAAATCTAACCAAGCGACGCCACTGCTTATCGCAGACTTTCTTGCAGGAATTTTTCGATGAAATTGTGTACATACGCCTTCCGACAGCCAATTGAAATGCATTTATGTTTACGATTCGATGTTTTCGTTGATAAACAGTGGAGATGATAAGTCCACGTGGACTGACGGTTTGTTAGATGTTTACCGAATAATCTGTGATTCGATTTTTTGGTGCAGAAAAGCGTCGAGAATTGTTGTATTTGTCTGACCTTACACTATGAACATAACATCAAAACTCTTCGTGATTTTCATCCTGAATTACATCTTAAAATCCTTCCTTGGTGGAGAATACTTCAACGATGATAACGTCCTGAAAGGACATGTCGCAAACACAAGCTTTAAGCTTCTACGAGGTACAAAATTTCGAAAATTTAGTTTTAAGTCCTTTTAATAAAAAATTGGTTTGTAACAACGGGTAAAAATTGATGTTTCGAACTGTTTTTTTATATATAAATTTAACTGATCTTACTTTGTGGATATACCTGGTAAATTGATTTTGTAGCTGATTAATTTCATTTGTATTTTGTTATACTTTTAACGAAATGACAATTATTCAACTTTTTATTAACATCCTGTATTATATACGAACAAATACGTAAAAAATGAACAAGAAAACGTTCGGAAATGTCCACCCGCCGCGCGCTTGACTAAATTTTAAGATGTCGAGGTGTTTTCTAAAAATAGACGCAAGTTTCGGATCTAAAATTAGATTTAACGGCTGTTAGACGACATAATTTCAAATTAAGTTGAGATTAATATAATTATAAGGGTCTTATATCTTCGGAAAAACAAATTAATGGTATTAAAACTTTTCAAATTGAATGAATAATGTGTATAGCTCAGTTTTGAACGCCTTAAATCACTATTACGAGATAACCTCTTCAAAAAAAGGCGTATAGCATTACTTTCTTATCGAAGACATATTTGAAACACATTTCATTATATTAACTATTAATTTTTTGCATATAAAAAATTAAAAGTACATTTTCAATTCCCTAGTAGTTCAAAATCTAATAAAACCGAATCTAGCTGTCAGATTTATATTGACTTTTGACAGATGACATTTGGAACATGGCGGAAACTGATTACAACATCTGGAATCTGAATTAAATATTGTTTTGAATACAAAATGATATTTTGGATACGGTTCTGTTCATTTTTTTAAGTCGTCTCCGAGCTTATGGGTATTTACGTTTATTTAACTTCGCTTTTATGGTTTTAATTTGGTAGTTAAAACAGAAAACTGTCGGTAGGTACGAGAGTGGTTGTCAGTCTTAAACCTTAATGAACTGCCAACATCGTAAACGAGTTTTTTTTTATATTTCAGTTGATTAAAACTTTGTCGGGTTAATTTCAAAACAGAAAATATACAATGTGGTGAAATAAAACCTATTTAATGGTTATCAATTGAAAAAATGTTCAATATTTGTAGATACAGGTTGTCCCAAGTTATCTTATATGACACAAAATATTCAATGACAGTATACAGGGTGTTATTCGAAAATAAAAAAGAAGTACCACTTGAGCGCTAAATCGGGGCTGTATAGTGGTTGGAAATTTAATATTTTGAGTCTCGAACATGTAAATTTTTATAAAATTGCCGTTTTTTTCTAAAATAATTATTTTTTCAGCACCAAAATTAGCCATCGATAATTTAGAAAATGGTTATCACGGTATCGTGAAAGAAAACGAGACCGTCGTCGAAGTAACCCCAGTAATAAAGGCCGAAGGGGAGGTTTGTCGTTTCCGTATAGTCAACAAGCACCACGGGGAAGCTCCCTTCGATATCGTCCTCAAAGATGAAAATTACGCCGAACTGCGTGCCAAAAGGGTCTTAAACTGCGAGAAGAGGAAGAACTACAAGTTCGACATCGCCGCCGTCGGTTGTAACGGCAAACAAAGTGTCAGGTTAGTCATTTCGAATTTTTTTATCAAATTTTTCGTGCTGGCGATGATCCGCGAACGGAATTAACCCTTTTCACCCTTCCGAATAGTGTTATTAGGCGTTTTTAGGGTGCGATCTTAACCTCGTTTTATCAAAAGTGAAATTTTAACTATAACACTGTGCGATTTCCGTCTTGTTTTTAAGGTCGAGTGTTACAAGGGGGCTCCGAAAATTAATGATAATTACCTAAACGAATTCGGTTTTTCTTCTAAACAATTTACGATGAAATATCAAATTATTTTTAATGAGTATGCAGATATCTTGAAAATTCGTTAAATTGATTGCTTCGAAATTGGAAATCTGCCTTATTTTCCGAGAAAAACGAATTTTCTATTACAGTATGGATTCGCCGGAGACACGTCTCTCGCTACGGACTTTTTTACGTAAAATCGATTATCAATCACCTCTGCAAATAAGTTATTTTCGTAAAAATGTAGACGATCTAGAACCAGACGTGACTTTTCGCGATAAAAATTGGATATACGAGGGTCAAACCGTACAAAATGAGAACTACTCAATCTCGAATCTTTTCCCGGAACACCCTGTATCTCAAGCACAAGTTTTCTTGGCAATTTAATAGGAATTTAAAAGTTTTGATTAGCGATTAGCATTTCGAAACGAAAATATCCGTTTAACGAGAAAATGACACGGAGCTAATTCTCTTATTGGCCCAAGTTGAATGTCGAGATGATTCGTGCCAAGAGTGAATCATTGAAATGAATTTCTGGGTAATTTGTGAGGTCAGGCAACGCTTTTACTTTGTGTGCATGTAATTGCGATGACCGTCGAGGGTTGTATGACGACAGCGGATGGAATATACGAGGGCGAATTTTTTGTTTTACAAACTTGGAGTGATTAAAAATATGAAAAACTCATGTGAATGGATTTTCCTCCTTTCTGAATGAAAACTATTGGAAAAATCAATAAAAAAGTTGGTAAAAAGTGGAAAGGGAAGGTGTTTCGTCCAAAACGAAACTCCACGTTCTCTTTCTGGAAGAATCCTTGAAAAAATTTGAGGAAATTGGAAAGTTACGAGGCATTTGTTTCGTCATTTATGAAACCCCACGTTCTCTGTTGGAAAAGTCGTTGAAAAAGTTGGTAAAAAGTGGAAAGGGAAGGTGTTTCGTCCAAAACGAAACTCCACGTTTTCTTTCTGGACGAATCCTTGAAAAAATTTGAGGAAATTGGAAAGTTACGAGGCATTTGTTTCGTCATTTATGAAACCCCACGTTCTCTGTTGGAAAAGTCGTTGAAAAAGTTGGTAAAAAGTGGAAAGGGAAGGTGTTTCGTTCAAAACGAAACTCCACGTTCTCTTTCTGGAAGAATCCTTGAAAAAATTTGAGGAAATTGGAAAGTTACGAGGCATTTGTTTCGTCATTTATGAAACCCCACGTTCTCTGTTGGAAAAGTCGTTGAAAAAGTTGGTAAAAAGTGGAAAGGGAAGGTGTTTCGTTCAAAACGAAACTCCACGTTCTCTTTCTGGAAGAATCCTTGAAAAAATTTGAGGAAATTGGAAAGTTACGAGGCATTTGTTTCGTCATTTATGAAATCCCACGTTCTCTGTTGGAAAAGTCGTTGAAAAAGTTGGTAAAAAGTGGAAAGGGAAGGTGTTTCGTTCAAAACGAAACTCCACGTTCTCTTTCTGGACGAATCCTTGAAAAAATTTGAGGAAATTGGAAAGTTACGAGGCATTTGTTTCGTCATTTATGAAACCCCACATTCTCTGTTGGAAAAGTCGTTAAAAAAGTTGGTAAAAAGTGGAAAGGGAAGGTGTTTCGTCCAAAACGAAACTCCACGTTCTCTTTCTGGACGAATCCTTGAAAAAATTTGAGGAAATTGGAAAGTTACGAGGCATTTGTTTCGTCATTTATGAAACCCCACATTCTCTGTTGGAAAAGTCGTTAAAAAAGTTGGTAAAAAGTGGAAAGGGAAGGTGTTTCGTCCAAAACGAAACTCCACGTTCTCTTTCTGGAAGAATCCTTGAAAAAATTTGAGGAAATTGGAAAGTTACGAGGCATTTGTTTCGTCATTTATGAAACCCCACGTTCTCTGTTGGAAAAGTCGTTGAAAAAGTTGGTAAAAAGTGGAAAGGGAAGGTGTTTCGTTCAAAACGAAACTCCACGTTCTCTTTCTGGAAGAATCCTTGAAAAAATTTGAGGAAATTGGAAAGTTACGAGGCATTTGTTTCGTCATTTATGAAATCCCACGTTCTCTGTTGGAAAAGTCGTTGAAAAAGTTGGTAAAAAGTGGAAAGGGAAGGTGTTTCGTTCAAAACGAAACTCCACGTTCTCTTTCTGGACGAATCCTTGAAAAAATTTGAGGAAATTGGAAAGTTACGAGGCATTTGTTTCGTCATTTATGAAACCCCACATTCTCTGTTGGAAAAGTCGTTAAAAAAGTTGGTAAAAAGTGGAAAGGGAAGGTGTTTCGTCCAAAACGAAACTCCACGTTCTCTTTCTGGACGAATCCTTGAAAAAATTTGAGGAAATTGGAAAGTTACGAGGCATTTGTTTCGTCATTTATGAAACCCCACATTCTCTGTTGGAAAAGTCGTTAAAAAAGTTGGTAAAAAGTGGAAAGGGAAGGTGTTTCGTCCAAAACGAAACTCCACGTTTTCTTTCTGGACGAATCCTTGAAAAAATTTGAGGAAATTGGAAAGTTACGAGGCATTTGTTTCGTCATTTATGAAACCCCACGTTCTCTGTTGGAAAAGTCGTTGAAAAAGTTGGTAAAAAGTGGAAAGGGAAGGTGTTTCGTTCAAAACGAAACTCCACGTTCTCTTTCTGGAAGAATCCTTGAAAAAATTTGAGGAAATTGGAAAGTTACGAGGCATTTGTTTCGTCATTTATGAAACCCCACGTTCTCTGTTGGAAAAGTCGTTGAAAAAGTTGGTAAAAAGTGGAAAGGGAAGGTGTTTCGTTCAAAACGAAACTCCACGTTCTCTTTCTGGACGAATCTTTGAAAAAATTTGAGGAAATTGGAAAGTTACGAGGCATTTGTTTCGTCATTTATGAAACCCCACGTTCTCTGTTGGAAAAGTCGTTGAAAAAGTTGGTAAAAAGTGGAAAGGGAAGGTGTTTCGTCCAAAATGAAACTCCACGTTCTCTTTCTGGAAGAATCCTTGAAAAAATTTGAGGAAATTGGAAAGTTACGAGGCATTTGTTTCGTCATTTATGAAACCCCACGTTCTCTGTTGGAAAAGTCGTTGAAAAAGTTGGTAAAAAGTGGAAAGGGAAGGTGTTTCGTCCAAAATGAAACTCCACGTTCTCTTTCTGGAAGAATCCTTGAAAAAATTTGAGGAAATTGGAAAGTTACGAGGCATTTGTTTCGTCATTTATGAAACCCCACGTTCTCTGTTGGAAAAGTCGTTAAAAAAGTTGGTAAAAAGTGGAAAGGGAAGGTGTTTCGTCCAAAATGAAACTCCACGTTCTCTTTCTGGACGAATCCTTGAAAAAATTTGAGGAAATTGGAAAGTTACGAGGCATTTGTTTCGTCATTTATGAAACCCCACGTTCTCTGTTGGAAAAGTCGTTAAAAAAGTTGGTAAAAAGTGGAAAGGGAAGGTGTTTCGTCCAAAATGAAACTCCACGTTCTCTTTCTGGACGAATCCTTGAAAAAATTTGAGGAAATTGGAAAGTTACGAGGCATTTTTTTCGTCATTTATGAAACCCCACGTTCTCTGTTGGAAAAGTCGTTAAAAAAGTTGGTAAAAAGTGGAAAGGGAAGGTGTTTCGTCCAAAATGAAACTCCACGTTCTTTTTTTTGAAAAAATTTGAGGAAAAATGAAGAAAAAAAGGATTTTTTTCCATCGACTAACCTCAAAAAGATACAACGCCTATTTTCAGCAAAAATTATTTTCCTGTAGGGATTAAAAATACTAGATCATCGTTAGAAAAAGTGTATAGATATAAAATAAGACAATAATAACAAAAAATAAAACTGATTATTCAAAAACTTTTGTTCCGTTAATAAATCGGAAACTTATCAAATAACCCTCGTAATTTGAAAACTGTGCACACTCTAAAAACACGCTTCGTATTAGAAAACATTCATAGTGATAATAAACGACCCTGTATTTTTGTTATTTCTACAAATTCCTGGAATTGTATATAAAACATTCAACTGAATATAAGTGTATAACCCATAATTATTTTTTTTATTAAGCAGTTCGTTCAATAATGAGAAATTGAAAATTTAACGGTTTTGAACTAAAGTGATTGAATTTTATTAATCGATAATACAGTTATAATTAACAATAATTACACCCAGTATCAAATTAATAACAATTTTAGTTCTGTTCAACATTTTATTATGATTACAGTGTTTCATATGTCTGTCTGCAGTAAATATTAACTTCTCGTATCTCGTTTTATACGAGGGTGAACCCATAAGTAAATAACCCAACAGAGAAAGCACAAAAAGCCATTTTTTTCAAGTCTGGGAACAAAAAATAATCCGAGAGGGCTAAATATGACCAACAACACTTTATTAGCTAAATACGGCAATTTTTGCTTGATTTTTGGCGTTATAAAAAATAATTTTGTCAGATTTTTAGTCAGTCGGCTCTTCGTTCAATATCCTTTGTAATAGTTGACGAAAATTTGAAAAATTTTAGGGGCTTCGATTTCAAAACGGTCGATGCGCGTCCGCGCTCAAAACTAAACTTTATAATTTTTTTCTGGCGTTATAAAAAATAATTTTGTCACGATTTTTAGTCAGTCGGCTCTTCGTTCAATATACTTTGTAATAGTTGACGAAAATTTGAAAAATTTTAGGGACTTCGATTTCAAAACGGTCGATGCGCGTCCGCGCTCAAAATTAAACTTTATGAATTTTTCCTGGCGTTATAAAAAATAATTTTGTCACGATTTTTAGTCAATGGGCTCTTCGTTTAATATACTTTGTAATAGTTGACGAAAATTTGAAAAATTTTAGGGGCTTCGATTTCAAAACGGTCGATGCGCGTCCGCGCTCAAAATTAAACTTTATGAATTTTTCCTGGCGTTATAAAAAATAATTTTGTCACGATTTTTAGTCAATGGGCTCTTCGTTTAATATACTTTGTAATAGTTGACGAAAATTTGAAAAATTTTAGGGACTTCGATTTCAAAACGGTCGATGCGCGTCCGCGCTCAAAATTAAACTTTATGAATTTTTCCTGGCGTTATAAAAAATAATTTTGTCACGATTTTTAGTCAGTCGGCTCTTCGTTCAATATACTTTGTAATAGTTGACGAAAATTTGAAAAATTTTAGGGACTTCGATTTCAAAACGGTCGATGCGCGTCCGCGCTCAAAATTAAACTTTATGAATTTTTCCTGGCGTTATAAAAAATAATTTTGTCACGATTTTTAGTCAATGGGCTCTTCGTTTAATATACTTTGTAATAGTTGACGAAAATTTGAAAAATTTTAGGGACTTCGATTTCAAACGGTCGATGCGCGTCCGCGCTCAAAATTAAACTTTATGAATTTTTCCTGGCGTTATAAAAAATAATTTTGTCACGATTTTTAGTCAATGGGCTCTTCGTTCAATATACTTTGTAATAGTTGACGAAAATTTGAAAAATTTTAGGGACTTCGATTTCAAAACGGTCGGTGCGCGTCAGCGCTCGAAACTAAACTTTATGAATTTTTCCTGGCGTTATAAAAAATAATTTTGTCACGATTTTTAGTCAATAGGCTCTTCGTTCAATATACTTTGTAATAGTTGACGAAAATTTGAAAAATTTTAGGGGCTTCGATTTCAAAACGGTCGATGCGCGTCCGCGCTCAAAATTAAACTTTATGAATTTTTCCTGGCGTTATAAAAAATAATTTTGTCACGATTTTTAGTCAATGGGCTCTTCGTTCAATATACTTTGTAATAGTTGACGAAAATTTGAAAAATTTTAGGGACTTCGATTTCAAAACGGTCGGTGCGCGTCAGCGCTCGAAACTAAACTTTATGAATTTTTTCTGGCGTTATAAAAAATAATTTTGTCACGATTTTTAGTCAGTAGGCTCTTCGTTCAATATACTTTGTAATAGTTGACGAAAATTTGAAAAATTTTAGGGACTTCGATTTCAAAACGGTCGGTGCGCGTCAGCGCTCGAAACTAAACTTTATGAATTTTTTCTGGCGTTATAAAAAATAATTTTGTCACGATTTTTAGTCAATAGGCTCTTCGTTCAATATACTTTGTAATAGTTGACGAAAATTTGAAAAATTTTAGGGGCTTCGATTTCAAAACGGTCGATGCGCGTCCGCGCTCAAAATTAAACTTTATGAATTTTTCCTGGCGTTATAAAAAATAATTTTGTCACGATTTTTAGTCAATGGGCTCTTCGTTCAATATACTTTGTAATAGTTGACGAAAATTTGAAAAATTTTAGGGACTTCGATTTCAAAACGGTCGGTGCGCGTCAGCGCTCGAAACTAAACTTTATGAATTTTTTCTGGCGTTATAAAAAATAATTTTGTCACGATTTTTAGTCAGTAGGCTCCATATTGAATATCCTTAGCAATAGTTAAAGAAAATTTTGGTGCTTCGATATCAAAACAAACGAAAATACGAAAACTGTTACAGCAAGCCCTTCTCTCCCCTATTTGTTGGATCGTTTTAAAAATAACGATAATTTTTATCAAGTATTAGAATAATAAGTTATAAAAATGATTATTCTTTCTTTGTTCAAAGATCTCTTGATGTGTAATTCACAATCATCGAGTATTCTGCTAAAGCACGATCTACATTTCCCTGAAATCGTCCCATTTTCTTATCGCTTTAATTTCTTTACTGAAATGTAGCTTTCGGTCTTTGTCTCTCGACGACACAATGCATAATGGCGAAAAGCGGAACAGGCGAAACGGAGAAAATCAAAACGTGAGTAGAGAACAACAAAATAATAAGGCCACCCGAGCCGTTGAAATAATACACCCTTCAAAGTTAATTGCGAAATTTCGTTCTTGGTAATAGGGGAATGATGCAAATGTTTGTTTGAAAACATCGATTTAGTCCCTTATCTAGAGAACCGTGAAATCGCTACCAGATTAATTTTATTTTTTTTTTACAGAAACGATCGTTGAACTGAAAATAAATAATTCATAATTTATGAATACGATACATGTACGAAATAAAACAGATTATATCATATGACCTAGATACCACGCCAAAAAAGTATTCAAAAAATATTTTCAACACCATTTTGTATCAAACGTCTAATAAAATCGATTTAATAATCATCGATTTATATTAAATAATCGATTTACATTCTACTTCCGTTTTCTAAACTAAATAATAATAATTTAAAACTAATTTATTACTTTTCTTTTACGGTAAAGTATTACGTAATAATTCCGAATAATATTAAATGTCAATAGATTATTAAGTCAGATGCTAAAACTAGTATTTAATTTTCGTTTTATCACAACCAAATATAAATATAGGTTAAGCATATTTTATTGACCTCCTTGTCGTCAAAAATCCACTCACTCTCTAGTCGGAATAGTAGTTGTCTGACCAGCTTTGTTGTCTGCGTAAATCATAGCGCGGTGTTGTCACAATTATCAGATTTGATTTAAAATTATGTTGAAATATTTTATTCGATAAAAAGTAAGGTTCTTATGAATTAAATACGATATAATAAAGGAAGAGAAAGTATATCCAAAATTGCTTAAAAACTACAGATCTATGTTCAAATTTATAAACGATTATGTTGTATCAAAGTCAGATAATTATGTTTCATCTGGCAACACCGAGTCTGACTCAAACAAATACTATCTGGTGACTGGTAGATTGAACAGTGTTGCCATAATTGAAGAATAAGAAGCTTGTTTAACCAAAATTTTTATCCGAATATGAATGTTACTATTTTGGCGCAGAAAGTGACAATTGTTTTACAAAAATAATAAATTATTTCTATCTTTAAAAAAAAATCTTAAAGTGATGTTTGTATGTTCTTTTGGTAATTGGAATTATAAATTTTGGAAATATTGAATTCATGTTTGACGTACACATTTCATATATAAGCAAAAAATTACCTTTTTCATTAATTAATTGCTTAAAAAAATTAAAAACACCATTAATCAAGCTAGTATTACAAGCTTGACCTTTATTTTATTATAAAATTCATTTAATTTTTTTTTGTTGGATATTTTGTCGTATCGGTAACTACATTTGATATGACACGGCAACACTGTGTTGATATTTAATACAGAATACGCTACATTACTAGTAACGTCGCCATTTTTAATAGTCCGGGATGGAAACAAAAAAAAAACTAGTCGTTACATTGTTTTAAACTTTAAAGTTTGTTGTGAATCTCAATTATTTTTATAGAGTATGGAATCGTAAACAGAATTAATATAAATATTTTAATGTTATAAATATATACGAAATAATTTCTGTATGGTTCTATAATTATTTTTTTTTAAATTGATATGACGTAGCTTGTTTTCCTAACTTCGTTTATAATTATAATATTTAGCGATCCCAACAACGCACTAATAGAGTTAAAACAGAACATCAAAGGGAAATTTTCAAAATTAGATCTCTTGTACAGCGAACTGTTGATGAATATGCAAATATTTATGATGCGCAAATTTCAACGATTTTCACGAATTTAAAAATAGATTTACGTTGACGTAACAATGTCGATTTTGAACTCTAACAAGCTAAAAAAGAAATTAGCAAGCTTTAGTTCATTAATAAATTATTAATTTTCTTCCAAGTGTTTTAAATGCGGTTTAATACTTTTAATTAACTATTTGTAGGTTTGCTGTGACTTCGAACATAACCTCAACTGCAACATTGTGTAATTTGAGTTTATCGACGAATTTATATGATCTAGCTGTGAAGCTACAACTCTGTAAATGAATTGGAGTGATTTATGAGTATAATACCTGTCCCCCTGTTCATAACCTTAAACATTATTAATAAAAGTTGTTTGGTTTCAGTGCCACCGTACATATCACCGTTTCTGACGTAAACGAGTACGCTCCGACTTTCTCCGAACCGAGTTACGTTCGTCAAGTGGACGAGGGTAGAATTTATAACGAAATCGTCCGAGTGGAAGCGACCGATAGGGACTGTACACCGAAGTTTGGAGATGTCTGCAAATACGAAATCCTCACGTCGGACCAACCTTTCGTTATTGACATGGACGGGGTTATTAAGTAAGTTCGATTCAGTTTCGAGCGATATGAAATTTTGGTTTGCCAATACGAATTAATGAATAAAAGTTTTATATACATAGCGTCCTGATAACTTTGTTACGGGATTAGAAAGGGTATTTAACCTAAAAAAATGACGTTTTCTCGATCGGTCAGCCATTTTTGTAACCTAAAAAAATTGACAGATTTCTCAATTGGTCAGCCATTTTTTTATATATTGTTATGAAAATTTGTGTACGGGGTAACTTAAGAATGATAATTGCATGAGTTATGAAAGTCTATACAGGGTAATTCTAAAGTCATAATGCGATGCATTATGAATATTTTTATACGGGGTAATACAAGATTGCTAATTGCATGCATTACGAAAATTTTTATACAGGGTAATTCAAAAGTGATAATCACATACATTATGAATGTTTTTATACAGGGTTATTCAAGAATTACAATTGCACGCATTATGAAAGTTTTTATACAGGGTAATTCAAAAGTGATAATCACATGAATTATGAATATTTTTATACAGGGTTATTCAAGAATTACAATTGCACGCATTATGAAACTTTTTATACAGGGTAATTCAAAAGTGATAATCACATACATTATGAATGTTTTTATACAGGGTAATTCAAAAGTGATAATCACATACATTATGAATGTTTTTATACAGGGTTATTCAAGAATTACAATTGCACGCATTATGAAACTTTATATACAGTGTAATTCAAAAGTGATAATCACATGCATTATGAATATTTTTATACAGGGTTATTCGAGAATTACAATTGCACGCATTATGAAACTTTATATACAGGGTAATTCGGGAGTGATAATCACATGCATTATGAATATTTTTATACGGGGTTATTCGAGAATTACAATTGCACGCATTATGAAACTTTATATACAGTGTAATTCAAAAGTGATAATCACATGCATTATGAATATTTTTATACGGGGTTATTCGAGAATTACAATTGCACGCATTATGAAACTTTATATACAGGGTTATTCAAGAATTACAATTGCACGCATTATGAAACTTTTTATACAGGGTAATTCGGGAGTGATAACTGCAACCGAAACAATATATAGGGTAATTCAAAAGTGATAATCACATGCATTATGAATATTTTTATACGGGGTTATTCGAGAATTACAATTGCACGCATTATGAAACTTTATATACAGTGTAATTCAAAAATGATAATCACATACATTATGAATGTTTTTATACAAGGTAATTCAAAAGTGATAATCACATGCATTATGAATATTTTTATACGGGGTTATTCGAGAATTACAATTGCACGCATTATGAAACTTTATATACAGGGTTATTCAAGAATTACAATTGCACGCATTATGAAACTTTATATACAGGGTAATTCGGGAGTGATAACTGCAACCGAAACAATATATAGGGTAATTCAAAAGTGATAATCACATGCATTATGAATATTTTTATACGGGGTTATTCGAGAATTACAATTGCACGCATTATGAAACTTTATATACAGGGTTATTCAAGAATTACAATTGCACGCATTATGAAACTTTTTATACAGGGTAATTTGGGAGTGATAACTGCAACCGAAACAATATATAGGGTAATTCAAAAGTGGTGATTGTTTGTATTATGATATTTTCTATACAGGGTAATTTAAAAGTTATGATTGCATGCATTATGAAAATTTTTATACAGGTTAATTCGGAAGTGATAGCTGAAACTTTTTACACGGGGTAAATCAGGAAGGTTGATTATATGCAATTAGAAACTTTCTATACAAGGTAATTCGAAAGTTATGATTGCATGCAATATGAAAATTTTCATACAGGATAGTTCGGGAGTGATAACTGCAACTGAATTTTTTTGTACAGGGTAGTCAAATAAAAATTCAATCTTTCAAAATCCACGAATTGCTCTATAATTTGGCCAAATACCCCCGAGTTGCTCCTTCTTTCGGCCAAAAACTCTAGAATTGCTATCTAAATCGGCCAAAATTCCACGAATTGCTCCATTATTTGACCAAAAACTCTTGAATTGCTCCTTTATTAAGTCAAAAACTGAAGAATCGCTCCTTTATTCGACCTAAAACCTACGAATTGCTCACTCATTTGGTCAAAAACCTACGAATTGTTACCTCATTTGGCCAAAAATTCATGAATCGCTTCCTCATTCGGCCAAAAACCCACGAATTGTTACTTCATTTGGCCAAAAACTCATGAATCGCTTTTTCATTCGGCCAAAAACCCACGAATTGTTTCCTCACTCGGCTAAAAACCCACGAGTTGTTCCCTTATACGGCCAAAAACCCACGAATTGCTCCATTATTTAACCAAAAAATCATGTATTGCTCTTTATTCGGCCAAAAACTCACGAATTGCTCCATTATTTAGCCAAAAAATCATGAATTGCTCCTTTATTCGGCCAAAAACTCACGAATTGCTATCTCATTCGGCCGAAAACACACTAATGTTACCTCATTCGACCAAAAACCCACGAATTGCTCCTTTATTTGCGCCAAATCTACGAATTGCTCCCTTATTCGGCCAAAAGTCCCCGAATTGCTCCCGCATTCGTTCTATTTTCCAAATTTAGCGTCGAGTAACAATTTAATCTAAAAAAAGTACAAAAAATTAAATAAATTTTTTTCGAAAAATAGTGTTTCATTTAACACTCACTCATTTTCAGACCGTTCCCCGTATTATTCCCGTCAAAAATAACTCCACGTATCCCAAAAAAATATTATATATTTCAATAAAACCTTCTGAAGCTCCGAGTTGATTTTTACGACCCGTATATATCCAAGCTAAAGGATCGGGACCTTCTCAATAAATCTTTTTTTCATTTAGTTTTTGTCGTCCTTCCGAGAAAAAATGTTACACGTGACGACAAACTGGATGGTACGTAAAGATCGAAAGCTAAATTGAAAGAGCAGTCGGTAGAGTAATTTCGAAAAGAAGTGATTGAATCACTCGATTATTATCTACGAAGTGATTTAATTAAATCGAAAAAGAATCGGATAAGATGGCGACCGATTTGACAGATGACACTAGATTTTAGGTTAAGTAGTTGACAAGGACCCAAAAATAACCGGAATTATCCAAAAAAATACATTTAATTTCAAATTTTTTCACGTATTTCACATATTGTGTAACGACCGATCTACCAGGTTCAATAAAAAATTATTTTAAAACTAGGAACACCGAACCCTTGGATTACGAACGTTCGCACAATCACATTTTATCCGTCATCGCTTACGATTGCGGGATGCGTCAAAGTTTCCCGGCACTTGTCACCATCAAAGTCAACAGGGTGTGTAGACTCGGTTGGAGGGGATTACCCGAACGAGTCGACTACGCTCCGATGACCGGCAAACAGGAATTATTCCCTTCCGCCAATTTGGAATTGTGCGACGTCCCTTGCAACATCAGGGAATTGAGGACTAGAGTCGATCTGGCCACGAGGTAAGTTTTTTCTCAAAGAGGAAGGGTTTGGGTATAAATACAGTTCCCCTTGTATATTCATAGCTCGAATACACAATTTTTATTTGGATGAAATGCGCGAAATCGTTTTCTATACCTAACGCACGTGTTTACCCCCGAAAAGTGTGCCGCGGCCATTGGACTGCTTGGAGAAGTCATCGTCAGCCTAAACTCCAACGAGAGCCCAGAAAAACGCGACTAGTGGATGAACAGTTAGAAGAACTACACTAAAATTGAGTCAAATGGGGACCCAAATCAACCCCAGCCCCATTTGGTTACGTTCTCTTCTTAGAAGAAAGCAGAATGTGCCTGCATGTAGAGGACCAGTCTACAAAAGGCTTTCGGAGGATGTTCTTGGAAGGTGCAAGCGGAAATTGGCATGGAGCGCTAGGATTAATGGCGTAGAAGAAATTTTAGTGAATCACGTCGTTCCCAAGGCTAGTAATGCAAGTTAATGCCCGTCCACATACCGCAAGTTACGTACGACGGTTATTACGACGTTGAAATGAACAGTTTTTAGGACCAGGGTGGGGAACGCTAAAATATTGATGGGTCAATTTCGAATAAAACGTTATTTCGACGTATTTAAGATTGTATTTTCTTTACATCTGCCTTTGCATTAAAAAATCCTTAATAGAGATACCCAGTTCTTTATCCTCTCCGATATACTGGTATTCGTTGTAGGAAAAACCAAAATACCTGCATCCTTCTACCTTTTTTTCGTTTCAAACTTCCACGAACCCGTTTTAAATCGAAAAGACAGCGAAGCGATCATATCTCGAACGCCTAGATCTCAACGGAATTACGCAGCTTATAGAGATTCGGCTCGCGCGACTTTTGCGTTTAGTTTTTCGTTTTGTGTATTGGTTTGTTTGGTATTTATCTATATATAATTTTATAGTAAGTTTAATTCGCCTGGGTTCGTGTACGGAAAGAACAAACGTAGAGGTATTTAGGTATATTGGTTTTTCCTAAAACGAGTCCAAGGCATATCGGAAATGATAAAATTGATTTACGTACTATTAGGACATTCAGAAGGTTATAAAAGAAAAGTGACTTCGAATTCCGTTAAAAAGGTATTTTGGAATTCCCCGAGGAAGTTTTTCGGAGAAATTGAGTCGCGCGTGCCGAATCTCTGGGAGTTGTGTAGCTCCGTTGATATCTAGGCGTCTTCGCTGTCTCTTAGATTCAAAACAAGTTCGTGGAAGTTTGAAACGAAAAGAAGGTAGAGGGATTTAGGTATATTGGTTTTTCATAAAACGTGTCCAAGGCATATCGGAAATGATAAAATTGATTTACGTACTATTAGGACATTCAGAAGGTTATAAAAGAAAAGTGACTTCGAATTCCGTAAAAAAGGTATTTCGGAATTCATCGAGGAAGTTTTTCGGAGAAATTCAGTCGCGCGTGCCGAATCTCTGGGAGCTGTGTAGCCTCGTTGATATCTAGGCGTCTTCGCTGTCTCTTAGATTCAAAACAAGTTCGTGGAAGTTTGAAACGAAAAGGACGTAGAGGGATTTAGGTATATTGGTTTTTCATAAAACGTGTCCAAGGTATATCGGAAACGATAAAATTGATTTACGTACTATTAGGACATTAAGAAGGTTATAAAAGAAAAGTGACTTCGAATTCCGTAAAAAAGGTATTTTGGAATTCCCCGAGGAAGTTTTTCGGAGAAATTCAGTCGCGCGTGCCGAATCTCTGGGAGCTGTGTAGCCTCGTTGATATCTAGGCGTCTTCGCTGTCTCTTAGATTCAAAACAAGTTCGTGGAAGTTTGAAACGAAAAGGACGTAGAGGGATTTAGGTATATTGGTTTTTCATAAAACGTGTCCAAGGTATATCGGAAACGATAAAATTGATTTACGTACTATTAGGACATTAAGAAGGTTATAAAAGAAAAGTGACTTCGAATTCCGTAAAAAAGGTATTTTGGAATTCCCCGAGGAAGTTTTTCGGAGAAATTGAGTCGCGCGTGCCGAATCTCTGGGAGATGTGTAGCCTCGTTGATATCTAGGCGTCTTCGCTGTCTCTTCGATTCAAAACGAGTTCGTGGAAGTTTGAAACGAAAAGAAGGTAGAGGGATTTAGGTATATTGGTTTTTCATAAAACGTGTCCAAGGCATATCGGAAAGGATAAAATTGATTTACGTACTATTAGGACATTAAGAAGGTTATAAAAAAAAGTGACTTCGAATTCCGTAAAAAAGGTATTTCGGAATTCATCGAGGAAGTTTTTCGGAGAAATTGAGTCGCGCGTGCCGAATCTCTGGGAGCTGTGTAGCTCTGTTGATATCTAGGCGTCTTCGCTGTCTCTTTGATTAAAAACGGGCTCGTGGAAGTTTGAAACGAAAAGAAGGTAGAGGGATTTAGGTATATTGGTTTTTCATAAAACGTGTCCAAGGCATATCGGAAAGGATAAAATTGATTTACGTACTATTAGGACATTAAGAAGGTTATAAAAGAAAAGTGACTTCGAATTCCGTAAAAAAGGTATTTTGGAATTCCCCGAGGAAGTTTTTCGGAGAAATTGAGTCGCGCGTGCCGAATCTCTGGGAGATGTGTAGCCTCGTTGATATCTAGGCGTCTTCGCTGTCTCTTAGATTCAAAACAAGTTCGTGGAAGTTTGAAACGAAAAGGACGTAGAGGGATTTAGGTATATTGGTTTTTCATAAAACGTGTCCAAGGCATATCGGAAAGGATAAAATTGATTTACGTACTATTAGGACATTAAGAAGGTTATAAAAGAAAAGTGACTTCGAATTCCGTAAAAAAGGTATTTTGGAATTCCCCGAGGAAGTTTTTCGGAGAAATTGAGTCGCGCGTGCCGAATCTCTGGGAGATGTGTAGCCTCGTTGATATCTAGGCGTCTTCGCTGTCTCTTAGATTCAAAACAAGTTCGTGGAAGTTTGAAACGAAAAGGACGTAGAGGGATTTAGGTATATTGGTTTTTCATAAAACGTGTCCAAGGCATATCGGAAACGATAAAATTGATTTACGTACTATTAGGACATTAAGAAGGTTATAAAAGAAAAGTGACTTCGAATTCCGTAAAAAAGGTATTTCGGAATTCATCGAGGAAGTTTTTCGGAGAAATTGAGTCGCGCGTGCCGAATCTCTGGGAGCTGTGTAGCCTCGTTGATATCTAGGCGTCTTCGCTGTCTCTTCGATTCAAAACGAGTTCGTGGAAGTTTGAAACGAAAAGAAGGTAGAGGGATTTAGGTATATTGGTTTTTCATAAAACGTGTCCAAGGCATATCGGAAAGGATAAAATTGATTTACGTACTATTAGGACATTAAGAAGGTTATAAAAGAAAAGTGACTTCGAATTCCGTAAAAAAGGTATTTTGGAATTCCCCGAGGAAGTTTTTCGGAGAAATTGAGTCGCGCGTGCCGAATCTCTGGGAGATGTGTAGCCTCGTTGATATCTAGGCGTCTTCGCTGTCTCTTAGATTCAAAACAAGTTCGTGGAAGTTTGAAACGAAAAGGACGTAGAGGGATTTAGGTATATTGGTTTTTCATAAAACGTGTCCAAGGCATATCGGAAAGGATAAAATTGATTTACGTACTATTAGGACATTAAGAAGGTTATAAAAGAAAAGTGACTTCGAATTCCGTAAAAAAGGTATTTCGGAATTCATCGAGGAAGTTTTTCGGAGAAATTGAGTCGCGCGTGCCGAATCTCTGGGAGTTGTGTAGCTCCGTTGATATCTAGGCGTCTTCGCTGTCTCTTCGATTCAAAACGAGTTCGTGGAAGTTTGAAACGAAAAGAAGGTAGAGGGATTTAGGTATATTGGTTTTTCATAAAACGTGTCCCAGGCATATCGGAAACGATAAAATTGATTTACGTACTATTAGGACATTCAGAAGGTTATAAAAGAAAAGTGACTTCGAATTCCGTAAAAAAGGTATTTCGGAATTCATCGAGGAAGTTTTTCGGAGAAATTGAGTCGCGCGTGCCGAATCTCTGGGAGATGTGTAGCCTCGTTGATATCTAGGCGTCTTCGCTGTCTCTTAGATTCAAAACGAGTTCGTGGTAGTTTGAAACAAAGAGAAGGTAGAAGGATGGAGGTATATTGGTTATTCATAAAACGAATACCAGTATTTCGGAGCGGATAAAGTTGGAGGTTGGAATTTCCAAGTATCGGCAAGCCAGATGTGGACGGATTATCGTTTTATCGAGGGAATTTGTTTCGGGAGAAATGGACATTGGAAAATAAAACCAACAACAAAATATTCAATTAATTTAATACAACACCGACATCAATTAAACGTACAACTAACTTCGTGCAATTTTATTTCGCGCACTTTACTTGTAAATACGCAACCTTTATGTTCGTTATGACATTTCAAGGTCACCGTTTCCGATATATCTTCCAAAACGTAATTCCTCGAATTTCCCAACACCGCTTGACAATAAGGACACAAACTCAATTTGTTTCTGCAGCGTTTACAAATCGTATGACCGGCGGAACAATTGTAAATAGGCGCGCACATGTACTCCTTACAAATGGGACACTCTATATATTTTTCTATGCCTTTCGATTGGTCAGATCGTTTTTCCGGCGACATTTGTACGGCGCCATCCGTCACGTTCACCGAATAAGTCAGTACCAGTCCGTCTTTTCGTTCCAATTTAGCGAATTTCGTCGTGGCGAAATCGAAGCTGTTCAATTTGAACAGATCCTGACGGAAGAAACTCGCGCAGTGGATTTTGCCGTTGAATCTCTTGATGTCTTGATTTTTCAACGTTTTGCTGTAATCCAAGGCGCCTCGCGAGTACAATTCCACGTTAACCGAATATTTCAAATCAAATTTTTCCGTACAAAAAGTGAACAGCGCGAAATAATAATTGTAATGTAGAATGTCCCCAGTGGTTTCGTCGAAATGGCATTCGTTGTGGATGAAAAGCAGCAGCGGTATGTTGTTCGATACCAATAAACAAACGTTGGTTTCCGGATTGAAATTCCACACTTTTTCCTCTTTGAAAATTTTCCTAGCTCGCACGGTATCGGCGAAAACGTAATCCGGATGGTGTTTGTCGAAATGTTTTAGGATATCGTTGACGTCGATGTTGTCGAGACACAGATCGAAAGGGCAACGGACATTTTGTTTCCAGCATTTCTGGTGGTACTGCCCACGGTTCGGGCCCCGTTTCGAATTAATCGGCGGACATATCAACCTGTACTTCCGGCATTTTTCTTCGTGGTATTGGACAGCGCCCCAAGGATAACCCACTTCGCAGAAAACGCAAGGGAATATCATGTATTGGGCCAATTCTTCGTAGATGACGTTTCGTTCCCATTCCGGGTTGCATCTTCCGCAAGCGTATTTGTCTTTGCACGAGTATATCGGGGGTACTGAAAGGTATCCGCGGCATAGATCGCATTTCAGTTTGTTGATTGTTTCCGTTGGCAAAAAGACATTGCGAGACGTCATTATTTCCTGGAAATAAACAATAAACAATAAATTTGCATACGAGAATGGTTCCCGGAAGTACCTGGTCTGATCTAGAGGTCGTGAGACAATTTGCCTCGAATCGGTGCCGCGT
Organism: Diorhabda sublineata; assembly: GCF_026230105.1. Taxonomy (NCBI): domain Eukaryota; kingdom Metazoa; phylum Arthropoda; class Insecta; order Coleoptera; family Chrysomelidae; genus Diorhabda; species Diorhabda sublineata. The sequence continues at coordinate 1,751,480 of NC_079479.1, forward strand.
TTGTCCACAATTTCCACGAAACGTGGACCGAAAAGGGAGAACCGGCTCCGGAGAAGGCAAAATCGGGGTTTTTCCAGATGCGCGCTGGATAATTTTCACGAAAAAGGACGCATTTGGCTAAGAAGAAAGTGTTGTTTCCATCAAAACAATCCATCAGCTCAAACGTCAATCTTTGAAGTGTCAAAATCGATGGATTAAAGTTCGAATCGCTATTTCATTCGCCAGATTTAGCCCCCTCGGATTATTTTCTGTTCTCAGACCAAAATTTTTGTTTTACGGACCAATTACTTCCGGAACCGTCCTCGTACAAGAATTATTTAGTTAATATAACCGCAATCGTCATAATTCCAAGTTTTTATAATCAATAATTGAAAAATATACCCGGTAGACAACTAAGAACGGTCTTTAAAAAAAAAAAAAAAATTTAGAAAAGAAAAATTTCACGAATAATCAAATTCTTCAACAATTTCTGCATTTTTTTCATTCCACAAGTCTATCATTTCAGATGAGAGGTAGGGGAGAGCGGGAACCATGTTACGAAACAAAATTCTATAAGTCCGGTTCTGTTTCGTCGATTTTCACAAACTTGATATTATTCGAAAGACCTTTCGCCCAACAATACAAAATATATAAATACTTAGTAATTTAATTAGGAACGTGAAACCTAGGGGGCGTTGTTTCATATATTTTAAATATTGTAATTTGACGAATTTAAAAAAACAACCATAAAAGTTTGAATATATTCTTCAAAAGTAAACTAAATTAACATTAAAATATCGAAAACTGCATATCGGTATCTTTTTTCTGTTCCGAGATATTTCAAAAAATGTGTATACGGCGCGAATTTTTTTTAAACCTCTGATAAGCTGATTCGCCCAAACGAAAATCAAAATTTTATTCAAAAACTGAAAGTTCTTACATTGAACTACCTGTAGGGAAATAAATTCATAATAATCTCGTTATCGCCGCTAGATGGCGTTGGTCTATTGGTGTGGACTAGATCATTTGATAGATAAAAATCTAAGCTAGTTAAATCTGGAGATGATACGGGTGGCCAAATAAATAACCTTCCACGCCCCATCCACCTATTAGAGTGTGTTTGATCGAAAAAATACCGAACATATATGGAATAATGAGCAGATATCATTTTGTAAGAACATATCGCGACGAATGTGTTAAAAAGTCTAAATTAGCTGTATCATTAAAATGGCTCAATTATTTGTCCACCCTGTATGACGCTCCACATATCTACAGACCAACGGCATTGATGGCATTTTTTCATAAAAAAAGTTTCCACTCTCCCCCATCTGTCATTTGTAAAGATAGCATCAAAAATCGATTCAATATATGCCCACCCGGTATATGAATTATGTCCAAAATTTTCCGATGAATACAAAAATTAAATAATATGCAGGGAGTTTGTATTGGCAACGTTTAAAAATATAAATCGACGTGTTTTAAGCGTTTTTCCCAACAAGTCTTCATTTATTTATTAACGAATTTATTCCATATGTTTATTCAAATATTTTTTTGTACAAATTAGAAAAAAAAAAAAATGAAATTTGTGATGAAAAACGTTTTGTAAACAATAAAAATTCGACTATTTTCAACGCCAAACACTCCAATTGTAACAATTACATTAAACACGTGGTACATACGTGACTTGCGCCATTTTGATGAATGAAAGATACTAAACTCACCTAAATATCCAAAAATAGAACCAAAACTAAATCAACAAAACACACTTGGCACTTATCTATTACATTTCTGTCTCGGTCTCCACGTTACAACTTCCTAGTTATTGTCACAGAAAAACAAAATCTGTAACCTTGTACCAAGTCGTTGATATTGACATTGGTTTCAAGGTAATTACAATCACTTCTATCTTATAAAAATACGCCATGTATACTTCGATGATAGACGTTAAGTCGATCCTATTAGGTATACTTCAGATAAACTAATGAATATTAAAATCAACGTGTCTGTAATATAAATATTGATAACCTAAATAGCTTCGTTCGATCATATGTCCCGAAACAATCACCTAAATAGCTTTGTTCGATCACGTGTTCCGCAACAGGGTTAAGCGGTAACGTTTATTTTATTACACTCACCAAAATATAAACACAACATTTTCGAGTGAACAAACAAATTTCAATATTTAATTTAAACAGATAATTTATTGTCGTCAACCGGTGTTGTGCACGAAATCAACGTTAAATCGAGTCATTTGTCCCACGAGGAGACACATAACTGGGAGATATAAACCGAGAATAATTAATTTTATCACAAATTACGTAGGGGACTATCAACAGTCATTTACTGATAACTAAGCTCCCCTTTCGGGATCACGTGAATTAGGTAGCTATTTTGGATTTCATTAACTAAAGCACGTATTTAAATATTTACTTGTTGAACACCGTAAAGGATATTTTTAATAAAGAAATGTTATAAAACGAGATTGTTATTTTTGAGGTTATGATTTATGATAACTACTCTCAATTGTTTTCTAACGACGTAGAAATAGAAAAATAAGGCGCAAATTAGTATTAGCCTGCGCAATGGGTTCACTTTTCGTCATAGGAAGTCGGCCATATTCTATTTAATTTATACAAGGGTTAACAAAAATGTTTATTTATAACTTTCTGCAACTTTTTATTTCTTAAACCGTTTTATATGTATCGTCTAGATTTTAGGTGATTTTTTATAGAAAATCTATTTTGAACTGATTTTCTATCAAAAGACACGTAAAATCAAGAAAAAATTTTAGATAGACGTAAATCAACAATATTTAAACCATAATTGATTTAAATCGTAGTCACATATTATGATAATAATTTCAGGTTTTTAATTCAAAACCAGCGCAAAGGGTAGTAGGAAGTCGACCATATTTTATTCAAATTATACAGGGGTTAACAAAAATATAGTTTTCTGAAAATTTTAACTTCTTGGACCTTTTTAATGCTTTTTTTTGATAAATCGTCTAGAATTTAGATCTCTTTTTATATAAAATTCAAAATTTTAATCTTAGTCACATATTTAGGAGAATAATTTCAAGTTTTTAGTACGAAAAAGCCGTTTTTGGAGTAAAATGTTAAAGCTGTACGAATAAAGGTATCTAGATAAACCTGAATGTAATTAGCATTATACTGACCTTGATTAATTAACCTATAACATAAACACACGTGAAAACTATTTGTATTTTCTCGATTTTCACAGATTTTCATACAGGAGGTCATGATACAGCAAAAAACTCGTGTTTTATAGACGTTATTTAAATAAATTTTAAAAATATCTCACAAATCATCTTCCCTCACTTCAATTAAACACTTTTTGTTCACAATATTAATATATAAAATCTAATTTATCATTGTAGACAGTCACTTTTATAAAACAAATCACAACAACGGCATATAAGCAACTTGTCTGTCATAGATCTAGCGTTGCCAACTGCCTTTGATGAAATTATGGTGCGGTGTTGCCAAAAGTATCAGATTTTATATAAAATGATGTTGAAATATTTCTTTCGAGAAAAATTTCGTTTTTTATGAATTAAAGATTTAATAATGTTTGACGTGAAGAAAGAAAAATAGTATGTATTTTGAATAAAAAATACACAAGACTAAATTAAAAAATCGACTCAAAGTTACATATTTTCATTTTTTATCGGTAACAATCTGATAATCATATATCATCTGGCAACAACGCATAGATTTGACTGAGATATTGGTCGTAGAATATGGCGGCATTAGTAGTGTCCAATTAAAATCATACGTTTAATCTCATTCTACCTTTTTTCTATTTCTATGTCTAATCGTGTAACTTGAATTAAAAATGTGCTTTTTATGAAAATATATATTTATTACTGATAACATTGTTGAAGACACATCGGAAAAGGATGTGACAGGGACACTTATTCAGTGCAATCACAGAGGAAATTATGTGGAGCTTCGCCGTCCGCCATCGATCTTTTACCGAACCCCGGTGTTGGATCCGAATGGACTAAACCACTCATCTCAGACGAGGGTCATGAAAGCGATCAAATGTTCGAATTTGATGGTAAGCCGTTATCAATTTCACTTGACGAGATTTTCAATAATTTTCTTGTTGAATTCCAATTTTTATATCAATTTTAATCGACATATGCAATATGGCGTCCTTGTTATTTATCGAATGAATTAGTATATACAAAGTGTATTCGAAAAATACGTCATATCATACTTTTCGTATAATTTATGAAAAAACATTAATTTAATTGATATAATTTGATTGAAATTCCATTATTTCTTATAATTTTAATCGATCGATTGAATATGGCGTCCCTATAATTTATACGATGAATTAGTAGATACGAGGCGTGTTCGAAAAATACGTGGAATGAATTTTTATGTGTTGTGACCGTTTTTAACAAATTTTAGTTTATAGTTTTGATTTTTAATCAAATAACTCACCCTATTTTATTGATTTCGATATTTTTTTTTAAATTAACAATATAATTAGACAATTTATGAGAGAAATATGAAAAACAAAAACAAATTAATTCAATTTAATAATATATTGTTATTAAAATTTGATTTCTTATAATTTTAATCGAGGGACTTAATATGGCGTCCATATGATTTGTATGACGAATTAATAGATACGAGGTGTGTTCGAAAAATACGTGGAATGAATTTTTATGTGTTGTGACCATTTTGAAGAAATTTTAGTTTATAGTTTTGGTTTTTAATCAAATAATTCACCTTATTTTATTGATTTCGCTATATATTTTTAAACTAACAATATAATTATACAATTTATGATAGAAATATGAAAAACAAAAACAAATTAATTCAATTAAATAATAAATTTTCATTAAAATTTGATTATTTTTGATAATTTTAATCGAGGGACTCAATATTGCGCTCGTATGATTTATATGACTAACTAATAGATACGAGGTGTGTTCGAAAAATACGTGGAATGAATTTTTATGAGAATTATGAAATAAAAAACAAAATAGTTCAATTAAATAATATATTTTCATTGAATTCGGGTTTTGGCCATTGTAAATTCCATCATTTTTCTTCAGTTTAGATGAAATTTTGTTCTGTACTTATAAATATAAAACAATTTTAACGTTTTTTTTTCTTTTTTGTTAAATCTATGTTTAGGTGCGACTACTGCCGTTACTATACCAACGACAGTTTTGGAACATCAGTTGCCCAGTACTTTCACCATATCAACGTGGATGAGACACGGTCAACATCCAACTCAAGACAAACATATGAAAGAACATATTTTTTGCACCGCTGACGATCACAGTGAGTAAACACGCCCAGTATTAACAATTTATTCTATTCTAAAATGTTTTTCTCGCAGAAATGAACAGACACCATTACGCCCTATTCGTTAGAAACTGCAGATTGATACTTTTGTTGCGGAGGGACTTTTCCGAAGGAGACTTGAACATATTCAGACCGGCGGAATGGAGATGGAAGGTTTCCCAAGTAAGCGAACCCGAAATAAAACAATATTCGAGCTTAATACAATTTGTTTTATCCTAATTTACAGGTCTGCGACGACCAATGGCATCATTTCGCAATCAACGTCCGTTTCCCTGATATTCAACTCTACATCGATGGCCAATTATTCAGAGCCGAAAAGAAGAATCCAGAAGTAATCGACGATTGGCCTTTACATCCAACTAAGGGCATCAACACCACCCTTACTGTAGGCGCTTGTTGGCAAGTAAGTTTACCAAACGAAAGTATCAATCGGTTATTTGATCAAAAATTTGATTCGCAGGGTTCGGATAATAAAATGCGACACCATTTGAAAGGATATTTAGCCGGACTGAGTATCCTTTTGGGCGATAACGAAAAACCGGAAGTCCTGAGTTGTCTTCATCAATGCAAAGAAAGTCTTCAGGTCCCCGCCATGGAACTCCTCCAACCCGGAATGGAACTTTTGACCAATTCCGATTTAACCGAAGTAACAGTAGAAGGCGATAACCGAACGAATTTGGAAACTCTAGTGAGGAAAATAGGTTACGCCAATACCAGGGAATTTCCAACACCGGGTCGTAGAAATTTACGTCTAACCACCACAGTTACATGCGATAACGGAAAACAAATAAAAGTAAGAACCTCACCGGTTTGTGCACCTACAAATCCCTTTATTATGGCGTATTACTCCCCTCAGTCCTACATTTGTGTCAGATTTTTCCATTCAACATGTTTCTGCATGTTGCTTTCCAGAAGATTCTGGTATCTTCTTCAATTTGGTTCCTCCGGGTGTTTCCTGGTCTGCCACTACCTCTCGGCCATGGATGTATCCATTGTGTTATCCTCCCCGCCATTTCCTCCTCGTAATGTGTCCCAATTTGGTTTTATCTTCTTCTCCCACTTCTTCTGCTAATCTCCTTGCTCCATCTCCTGTAATATTTGGTCCGGGTACAGTTCTCAGTTTATTTTCTGTCGGTTATCTTCAGAACAGAATAAATTTTGAACTAATTTATTTCCAGACGGTGAATCCGTAAGTATTTGAGAGCTCGGAAATATATTGGAATTAGTACACTTTATCCCGCTATAAAAACTCGGTGGAATTTCGAAAATTCATCATTGCCCGAACGGTAAATCCGTAAGGAAACGAAAGCTCGGAAATATATTAGAATTAGTACACTTTATCCCGCTATAAAAACTCGCTGGAATTTGGAAAATTCATCATTTCCCGAACGGTAAATCCGTAAGGAAACGAAAGCTCGGAAATATATTAGAATTAGTACACTTTATCCCGCTATAAAAACTCGCTGGAATTTCGAAAATTCATCATTTCCCGAACGGTAAATCCGTAAGGAAACGAAAGCTCGGAAATATATTAGAATTAGTACACTTTATCCCGCTATAAAAACTCGCTGGAATTTGGAAAATTCATCATTGCCCGAACGGTAAATCCGTAAGGAAACGAAAGCTCGGAAATATATTAGAATTAGTACACTTTATCCCGCTATAAAAACTCTCTGGAATTTGGAAAATTCATCATTGCCCGAACGGTAAATCCGTAAGGAAACGAAAGCTCGGAAATATATTAGAATTAGTACACTTTATCCCGCTATAAAAACTCGCTGGAATTTGGAAAATTCATCATTTCCCGAACGGTAAATCCGTAAGGAAACGAAAGCTCGGAAATATATTAGAATTAGTACACTTTATCCCGCTATAAAAACTCGCTGGAATTTCGAAAATTCATCATTTCCCGAACGGTAAATCCGTAAGGAAACGAAAGCTCGGAAATATATTAGAATTAGTACACTTTATCCCGCTATAAAAACTCGCTGGAATTTGGAAAATTCATCATTGCCCGAACGGTAAATCCGTAAGGAAACGAAAGCTCGGAAATATATTAGAATTAGTACACTTTATCCCGCTATAAAAACTCTCTGGAATTTGGAAAATTCATCATTGCCCGAACGGTAAATCCGTAAGGAAACGAAAGCTCGGAAATATATTAGAATTAGTACACTTTATCCCGCTATAAAAACTCGCTGGAATTTGGAAAATTCATCATTTCCCGAACGGTAAATCCGTAAGGAAACGAAAGCTCGGAAATATATTAGAATTAGTACACTTTATCCCGCTATAAAAACTCGCTGGAATTTGGAAAATTCATCATTGCCCGAACGGTAAATCCGTAAGGAAACGAAAGCTCGGAAATATATTAGAATTAGTACACTTTATCCCGCTATAAAAACTCGCTGGAATTTGGAAAATTCATCATTTCCCGAACGGTAAATCCGTAAGGAAACGAAAGCTCGGAAATATATTAGAATTAGTACACTTTATCCCGCTATAAAAACTCGCTGGAATTTCGAAAATTCATCATTTCCCGAACGGTAAATCCGTAAGGAAACGAAAGCTCGGAAATATATTAGAATTAGTACACTTTATCCCGCTATAAAAACTCGCTGGAATTTGGAAAATTCATCATTGCCCGAACGGTAAATCCGTAAGGAAACGAAAGCTCGGAAATATATTAGAATTAGTACACTTTATCCCGCTATAAAAACTCGCTGGAATTTGGAAAATTCATCATTGCCCGAACGGTAAATCCGTAAGGAAACGAAAGCTCGGAAATATATTAGAATTAGTACACTTTATCCCGCTATAAAAACTCGCTGGAATTTCGAAAATTCATCATTTCCCGAACGGTAAATCCGTAAGGAAACGAAAGCTCGGAAATATATTAGAATTAGTACACTTTATCCCGCTATAAAAACTCGCTGGAATTTCGAAAATTCATCATTTCCCGAACGGTAAATCCGTAAGGAAACGAAAGCTCGGAAATATATTAGAATTAGTACACTTTATCCCGCTATAAAAACTCGCTGGAATTTGGAAAATTCATCATTGCCCGAACGGTAAATCCGTAAGGAAACGAAAGCTCGGAAATATATTAGAATTAGTACACTTTATCCCGCTATAAAAACTCGCTGGAATTTGGAAAATTCATCATTGCCCGAACGGTAAATCCGTAAGGAAACGAAAGCTCGGAAATATATTAGAATTAGTACACTTTATCCCGCTATAAAAACTCGCTGGAATTTGGAAAATTCATCATTTCCCGAACGGTAAATCCGTAAGGAAACGAAAGCTCGGAAATATATTAGAATTAGTACACTTTATCCCGCTATAAAAACTCGCTGGAATTTGGAAAATTCATCATTGCCCGAACGGTAAATCCGTAAGGAAACGAAAGCTCGGAAATATATTAGAATTAGTACACTTTATCCCGCTATAAAAACTCGCTGGAATTTGGAAAATTCATCATTGCCCGAACGGTAAATCCGTAAGGAAACGAAAGCTCGGAAATATATTAGAATTAGTACACTTTATCCCGCTATAAAAACTCGCTGGAATTTCGAAAATTCATCATTTCCCGAACGGTAAATCCGTAAGGAAACGAAAGCTCGGAAATATATTAGAATTAGTACACTTTATCCCGCTATAAAAACTCGCTGGAATTTGGAAAATTCATCATTTCCCGAACGGTAAATCCGTAAGGAAACGAAAGCTCGGAAATATATTAGAATTAGTACACTTTATCCCGCTATAAAAACTCGCTGGAATTTCGAAAATTCATCATTTCCCGAACGATAAATCCGTAAGGGAACGAAAGCTCGAAAATATATTAGAATTAGTACACTTTGGTGTTTAATTTTGCCACAATCCCACTATGAAATGTTCAGAAAGGTTTCCGCGGTCAGGATTATGAAAAAAATAACCGGAATTGGAATTTTGATAATTTTCGACGTTTCGGCTCCCACTTTGAAGCCATTATCAAGGAAAGAGTGGGGATGGGGTGGTTATTCGTTCGTAAGAAGTTTGATTGGTCATAATCACATATGTTCGCCGCAATTTTGGTAAGAAGGAGTCAAAATTCCAACGCTTTTACCTTGTGGGATTGTAAATTAAACACCAAAGTGTACTAACTCTAATATACTACTAACTTTTGTCTGTAATTTGATCCTGGATAGCCATCAAATCACTTTCAGTCTCTGTATTTGATCCCGGATAGCCATTATGACACCTTCGGTCTTTATAACGAAAGTTTCGGTACTAAGTCATCCATTTGAAGCTTATTTGTCAATATGGGGCTGTTTGAGGTTAGGTTAGGTGGAGGTAATGATGATGTCGACCGTGTAATGTCTGCACAGCTTTTTCATTTCGTGTAAAAAATTATTATTTTCATACTAAATGATAATTTTTTTTAGGTTCCTGATGCACAAACTTACGTAATGGTTCTAAGACCCCAGACTCCGAGCATTATGCTCAACGGTACGGGAAACATGGCGAGGAAGTACGAAGACTTCAGAATGGGAGTTAGAGTATTGGCTGACGTGCACATAACCGGCGAACAAAAATTGGACAAATGCCAATTAACTATATACCCGAACCTGAATCCAGATCACGAAAGTCTGAGCGTTTCCGAGGAAATGCTCAAAAGATTGGGAATGGCGGCTAGAATATCGAAGGACGGTGTAACTATAACCGGTTCGGATATGGTCTACAACTACCAGCAACTTCTACGACAAATCGTCTATACCAATCGCAAACCAGCCTATTACCTCAATAGGGTTTTCAAATTAACTTGTTCCGAATTAAACGGAAGATTCACTTCAAACGAATACGTTCAAACTGTAAATAACCGCAAATTTTTACATATTCAATATAAAAATATCAATTTTTTTTTTATTTTTAGTTAACCGTAATCCACCCGCAACCCAAGGAAACCATCGCTCACGCCACCATTAATAAACACAGCGTTGAAATCCGCCCGGCTTCCGTTATATCCCACGATTACGTCCCATCTGATCATACGAATCTTGTCGCTTCCGGTGGTTCCCACGCCGTAACAATAATTGTTGTAGTCTGCGTCGGTTTCTTGTTGTTCATGATCGTATTGGGTATAATCAGAATTCGAGCCGCTCATCAAAAACCGTCTAACGAAGAAGCGCAAGACGGCGAAATGACATGGGACGATTCTGCGCTTACCATTACCGTAAATCCCATGGAGGTTAGTAGAATACAACCGGTTAATTCTACAGATACCCAGAAATATTTGTTTGGTTCCATATTTGGTCATATTTTTTACTTATCCTTTCAATACAACCAGAATTTTATTTTTATCCCTTTCCCTAGACAGTAAAGGAACCCGATTTAGACCTACTGGTACCAAAAGACCTTTCCGAATACTTTTTGGATCTTATAGTTCCAAAGCTCCAATCCTGGGACATAAGTACCTTATAAGCGAGGAGCAATGGCCAGTTATTAATTATATTTAAATACTTTTTAGACCTACTGGTATCAAAAGTCCTTTCCAGAGGCAGTACTGTCCTGTTTAGAACTCAAAGCTTCCTTTCTGAGGCAGTAGTTCTCTATGAGGGAGCCAAAGAGGAGCCACAGCTTGTTTTTTGCTCATATTGAAATACTATTTGGAACTAGTGGTACCAAAACTCCCTTCCTGTGGCGGTAATGTCCTGTTTAGAACCCAAAGCTCCCTTTCTGAGGCAGTAGTTCTCTATGAGGGAGCCAAAGAGGAGCCATAGCTTGTTTTTGCTCATATTGAAATACTATTTGGAACTAGTAGTACCAAAGCTCCCTTCCCGTGGCAGTAATGTCCTGTTTAGAACCCAAAGCTTCCTTTCTGAGGCAGTAGTTCTCTATGAGGGAGCCAAAGAGGAGCCATAGCTTGTTTTTGCTCATATTGAAATACTATTTGGAACTAGTGGTACCAAAGCTCCTTTCCTGCGGCAGTAATGTCCTGTTTAGAACCCAATGAGGAGCAGTGGCTTGTATTTAAATATTTTTTTGATCTTGTGGTGCCAAAGCTCCATTCCAGAGGCAGTAATGTCCTGTTAAGAACCCAATGAGGTGCTTGTAGCTTGTTTTTGCTAATATCCAAATACTTTTTGAATCTACTGGTTTTGTAGCTCTATTCCTGAAATAGCAGTAGTGCTCTGTAAGTGAGGAAATCACTTTTTGAATATTTTTATTGGTTTTATGAGATCAAACGATATCGATCTTTAATTTTAACCGACCAAATTATACTTATTAGCTATACCCAAAGTTATTTAAGTATCACCTTAGCTGATTTTCAACATATTCTGACCTTTTTTGGTACTTTTTCCAACTTGCAACAATATGAACAATGTTAATGTATTACGGTAACTATTTACCGTTTATCACATCTGGTACCTCAATGGAAAGTACCCAGATCTCCATTACTTTCAAATTTTTCTATTTTTGATTGATCAAATTTGATTTTTAGAACGCGGAAAGGAAATTGGAAGGCGGTCACGTATTGGAGTACAGTGACAGCGAACAATCAGATTCCGAAAGTTCCTCAGATGATGAAAATATGGACGGTCCTTGTAGAATTATCGATTCGTCTGATGAAGAACACGAACAACCGAGTCGTATCAGAAAACACGACTACCAGAATATCAGTCAACTAGAGTGGGATAATTCCACCATGTAAAATTATTAATCGAAAGAAAAAAATATAGAGAAATGTTCTTACGCGGATGAAAATGTCTAAATATGCTTTCAAAAACTGAATCTGATATAGTTTCATTAAATTCAATCATTAGATCATTGAAAATTTGGACATTCATCCGCTTTAGTTCATATAATGGTGCGAAACGCATCACAAAGATGCATAAAGTGCCATAACGTGCACTATCGACGCCGTACATACCGCAAAGCAAATTTTTGCCTAAAAAATAAAATCAGCTTAGGACTTTGTACAAAAATTACGAATCGTTAGCAGATTTTGTTCAATCGATCATCTAAATAACAACGACATACATCCACTTGTATTTGTCCAGTCAAAACAATCTATTTTCACCATATTTCAAATTCTTCTTCTCAAAGACAACAAACTTGAATGTCTAACTTCAGATTGTATCGCCGATGAAATTGTTTCGGTCCATAAAAACAAACATTCTCTTGTTTTTGTCGAGTCAAAACAATGTTTTCATCTATTTTTACCTTATATCAAAGTGTTTTCCAATTAAATTGAAAAACTGAATGACCCACTTCCCATTGTGTCACCGATGAAGTGTATTTTGAATAATGTACCTTAAATAGGAAAATAATTTTGAATATGTTTGTTTTGGTCCATAAAAACATACATCCACTTGTTTTTGTCGAGCCAAAACAAAGTTTTCATCAATTTTTACCTTATTTCAAAGTATTATTCAAAAAAAATTGAAAAACTGAATGACCCACTTCCCATTGTGTCACCGATGAAGTGTATTTTGAATACTGTACCTTAAATAGGAAAATAATTTTGAATATGTTTGTTTTGGTCCATAAAAACATACATCCACTTGTTTTTGTCGAGCCAAAACAAAGTTTTCATCAATTTTTACCTTATTTCAAAGTATTATTCAAAAAAAATTGAAAAACTGAATGACCCACTTCCCATTGTGTCACCGATGAAGTGTATTTTGAATACTGTACCTTAAATAGGAAAATAATTTTGAATATGTTTATTTCGGTCCATAAAAACATACATCCACTTGTTTTTGTCGAGTCAAAACAAAGTTTTCATCAATTTTTACCTTATTTCAAAGTATTTTTCAAAAAGAATTGAAAAACTGAATGACCCACTTCCCATTGTGTCACCGATGAAGTGTATTTTGATTATTGTACCTTAATTTGGAAAATAATTTTGAATATGTTTGTTTCGGTCCATAAAAACATACATCCACTTGTTTTTGTCGAGTCAAAACAAAGTTTTCATCAATTTTTACCTTATTTCAAAGTATTTTTCAAAAAAAATTGTAAAACTGAATGACCCACTTCCCATTGTGTCACCGATGAAGTGTATTTTGATTATTGTACCTTAATTTGGAAAATAATTTTGAATATGTTTGTTTCGGTCCATAAAAACATACATCCACTTGTTTTTGTCGAGTCAAAACAAAGTTTTCATCAATTTTTACCTTATTTCAAAGTATTTTTCAAAAAAAATTGAAAAACTGAATGACTCACTTCCCATTGTGTCACCGACGAAGTGTATTTTGAATACTGTACCTTAAATAGGAAAATAATTTTGAATATGTTTGTTTCGGTCCATAAAAACATACATCCACTTGTTTTTGTCGAGTCAAAACAAAGTTTTCATCAATTTTTACCTTATTTCAAAGTATTTTTCAAAAAGAATTGAAAAACTGAATGACCCACTTCCCATTGTGTCACCGATGAAGTGTATTTTGATTATTGTACCTTAATTTGGAAAATAATTTTGAATATGTTTGTTTCGGTCCATAAAAACATACATCCACTTGTTTTTGTCGAGTCAAAACAAAGTTTTCATCAATTTTTACCTTATTTCAAAGTATTTTTCAAAAAAAATTGTAAAACTGAATGACCCACTTCCCATTGTGTCACCGATGAAGTGTATTTTGATTATTGTACCTTAATTTGGAAAATAATTTTGAATATGTTTGTTTCGGTCCATAAAAACATACATCCACTTGTTTTTGTCGAGTCAAAACAAAGTTTTCATCAATTTTTACCTTATTTCAAAGTATTTTTCAAAAAAAATTGTAAAACTGAATGACCCACTTCCCATTGTGTCACCGATGAAGTGTATTTTGATTATTGTACCTTAAATAGGAAAATAATTTTGAATATGTTTGTTTCGGTCCATAAAAAGATACATCCACTTGTTTTTGTCGAGTCAAAATATTGTTGTCATCAATTTTCACCTTATTTCAAACTCTTCTTCTCAAAGACAACAAACTTGAATGTCTAACTTCAGATTGTATCGCCGATGGGGTTTATTTTGAATTTTTTTGCCTGAAATTTGAAAAAATAGCCTAAAGACACAAATTCATCCCGTTTTTTGTACAGAGACCGTTTATATTTGCAAATAAAATGCTACGCTTTGAACGCCTATCGGTTTGCTTTGTACTGTACGGCGTTTGAATATCAATAAATTAATCGTCCATATTTGTTAGAGATATATATACAGGTTGTTGTATATGTATATCGATACACTCTCTTTTTAGCTAGTAATATATATTTGACGATGCTGTTTACACCCTTTCCCGCTTGTATTTTGCCTATTTTCATTTTTTTTTCAAAGTTAACAAGGCACAAACTTTATACGAGCAATTTTTGTTTTTTGGAAATGCTTTCGGGTTCAAATATAACACAGTTTTCTGTGTGTATACTATTCGGTTACTATTTATAATGATGACAGGTGAAGACGTTTTGTTAAATATAGGATGTCATATATGTTTTTATTTATTCGAATGAAATTGAATATCAGTATTTTTGATTTACAGCCTAATCGAAGGCCTATCGCATCCTATTTGGGAATAATCTTGTTGAATTTATTTTTATCCTACTAATAATGACATTGTATTAGTTTTTTTTTAAAAAGTAATTTTTTGACTAACTTTTTATATATATATATAGATTTTATATAGTTACGCGCTTTTTTGTACTTACTTTTCGTTTTAGGTTAAGTTTTTTTCCTCGTGTTGCACATTTGTTTAAAAAAAATATGGAAATGTAACATTCATATCAATTTTTTACCGTGCTCGATTATTTTGTTGTTTCAAACAATATCACAAATACACCGGTATCCATATTAAGGACTTTTAACCTCAATTTTTGTTTTTTTGGAACAACTGAAACTTTTGTAGATCAAATTTTTATCTAGCTCAGTCTGATTCAATAGAAAAAGTCGATTAATTCGGTATGTTAAGTAAACCCATTGAGTATATTCAAAAAAAGTAGAAAATTATTGTTTGAAAAAGGTTTTTATCCCTAAACTAACAATAAAATGTGTAAAAATTAAAATAATTAGTGAATGTTGCTATTTTTTTCAGTGTATATTCCAAAACTTTAGTTTTATTAGTGAATGTTGTTTCGTCAGTGTAAAAACAAATTATGTTTGAATGAAACTTATTTTTTCTTAGTGTAATTACAAAAAGTTTATTAATTTATGAAAATTGTTGTTTTTCTTACTATAATGACCCAAAGTGAATTTTTGACATTTTTTTTGTGTAAAAACAACAATTTTCATCAATTTTTCAACTTTTTGTAATGATACTGAGAAAAATGCACTAATCACTCAACTTTCGATCTGTACACTAATAAAAAGGAAAATTTCAATCGATCATCTAACTTTTTAGTTTCACACTGAGAAAATAACTATCAAATTGCTGTTTTTACACTGAAAAAAGTGACCATTCCACTTTTGACTTCTTAACCGATGGAACAGTGATGGATTCTCTTACCCCTGAACTGATTCTACACTAACGCTCAATCTATTCGTTGTCGATGTGACATCCTATGATCTAGGGCTCCAAAATATGGAATCGTTTCAACTTTCCTGCCTTCCTCATTGATTTTCCTTCTGATATGGAAGTTTTTCGTCCAAAGCTGTTTGTACTGGCTTCGAACCGTTCGATTAGTGGTCAGTGGTCAATTACTGAACCAAAAGCTTTTATACGGTTTATAAATCTTCAATTCAGATCTCGTTCGTTATTGACCCATCATTAAGTACTCGACCACAAGCTTTTTTAGGGTTTATATATCGATTAATTGTTTTTTGATTTAAATCATGTTCGATACCCAGTACCCCCTTTAAATAATTTATAATCCGTTTTGATATTATATTTTCGAGTGCCTTATTTTTATTTTTTTTTCTGGAGTATATACGAGGTGTTTTGATTGTTAAACTGGGAGTGGAGAATAAATTTGTGATTTTATTTGGAACAATGAAGTATTAAAATTTTCTACTTAGACTTTTGGTGTTTCTCCTTTCCCTAGCACGTTATTTTCGCTATTATTTGGAGTAGTATTCTAAAAAGGATTGTATATATAATAAGGTTTTGCAGCTAAAATAATATTTTTTTGTAAGTAGTTAATGGTACTTAATAGAAAATAAAAGTATACAAGATTTAAAAAAAAATTGAAATAAAAAAAATTATTTATTATTTTTTTTTTTCGAAATATTCGGCAATATTTATATAGTAGATTAAATAAAGAAGAAGATATATCATAATATGCAATATTTAGTGTAAATTACGTTGTTTTTTTTGGTAAAAGTGTCGCAGTTTAGGATTTAGTAGCTGTGATGTCAAAAATAAGAAGAAAATCTATTTAGGGTTAGAAATAAACCGAGCACTAATTTCCCTACGCTTTCATTTCGATACTTTTCCGAACCCATTTTACAAGTTTTTCTTTTGTTGTAGAAGGTTAGGTCCGCGAATCCTATCTAACGTTAACATAGTGAAATATATTAACAGGGTGTTCAAAAATTATTTAGTATTCAATTATATTTGTATATAACTGTAGATAGATTATTTTTGATAAATTTTGTATTCGATTTTATAGATTGTTGAGATTCTGCTTCTTCTTCATCATTATCATTACGTTTTGTTTGCATATTCTATGAAAGAAAAAATAAAATGTAATAACGAGAGACCTAACCTAGAAAGTTTGAAAAAAACTTGTAAAATGTACCAACTAATCTACTTCAAATAAAATGACACTATTTTTGACAAAATACGTAACAACAATAAAGAAACTGTTTACATTCCAATAATCGTAATATTATTTGTATGTCAAAGTTATATCTTATTGATAAATGGCTTTTTTGGTGTGTTAAAAAAAAACAAACAGAATCAAATAATTCGAATGTCTTTAGGTGTTGAAAACCACAATAATTATGTAATACATGAATGTATAATAAATAATAACAAATTAAATATTTTTTCATTCTTGTACCCACTACAACACACAAAATTGAACGAGCATGTGAAGATTATGGAGCAATTCACGAAGTAGTTCAAATGTATCCCTACGAGAAACTTCCACTGTTAAATCTGAAACTACTAGTTTTGGAAATAAGGCAGAAGGTAGTTCATTGAAATCAGTTTTAGCTCCTTTAACTTGTGCTGCAGGACCACCTCTACATAGAAATCTTCGAAAAGGTCTTTGTCAAAAACTCTATGCACCAATTAATCAAATACTTTTGTCGAGGGTTATTTCATGTCACATGAATGTATTAATAAATTGTACAAGTAGCTCAAATGTATCTCTAGGAGAAACCCCATTTTCCATAGTTAAACCTAAATATCTCGATTATTTTACTAGATTTGGGAACATGGTGGATATTTAGCTGAAGGTGGTTAAACGAAATTAGTTTTAGAACCACCTCTAGATAGAGGACTCCAAATAATAACAAATTGTTCGAGTAGGTCAAACGTACCTCCAGGAAAAACTCCATGATCCACCGTTATATCTGAATATTTCAATTATTTTACTAGAGTTGGGAATATGATGGAAATGTAGCTGAAGGTGGTTCGCTAAAATCAGTTTTAGAACCTCTGATGTACACTCTAGCCTCATTTAACTTGAGCTGGTTGACCAACTCTAGATATAGAGTCGAGGGTAACTATATGGTAGATGCATATATTATTAAATTGGTCGAGTAGTTCAAATGTACCATGATGGAAATGTAGAAGAAGAATATAAAGGTATAGGTTAGAAAATAAATATTAGTAACGTTTGTAAATCGATATATTTTAATTATAACAAATTACGATTTATAAACAAATTGTGTTCAATAACTACCGATCATTTATCTAAATTGCACTTTAACAACAATATTGAATATATTTAAAATTTTCTTATACAATATGGATATTTGATGACTACAAATTGGCTACCTAAAATTTTAAAAGTGGGAATGTAGATTACAGTAAATATCCACAAACAAATATATTTTTTATATACAGAATAATAGGAAAAATAAATTATTTGATACAGCAGTAGTAAGAGCCATTTACTATAAAAACTTGATACAATTATGACATTTTTTTTTAAATAAAATTGTAATAAATGCCTTCTGTAGATTTGCATGTTATTTGGTGTTTGTAGTAGTGACTGCTAGTGTATAATGGTAGTGAATTGCTTTCTGTTGATATCTTTACTTCCTGCTAATTAGTAACTGCTAGAGTAAGTTCTGTTTGTGTCTGTTGAGGTTCCGTTGCTATTAATCAATTTCCGGTGTCTTTCGATGCCTATTAGTATCTCTTCTTCTTGTCTACTGTTGGTATTTCATCTTCTTATTGGTATTTGCTAGTGTACACTGGAGTTCTATTGTTTTTTGTTACTTTCTGTTGGTATCTCTTCTTTCTCCTCCGTTTTAACTTCTTAATTTCTGTTAGTGTCTTTCGATACCTCTTCTTTCTGATGGCTGGTGTCTATATACTTTCTGAAGGTTGTAAAGTACGATTTTTTAATTAATTGAATCGAATTGCTGTTCAAGTTTTCATTTTAAATTATATCTTATAGACTGCTATAATTTCATCATTATGTGCCATAATATCTTATACAGTGAAGGAAGAAAACATACGTGAGGATCAAATAATCGTAACAGAAACTTTTATATTCAAGTATTATAAAAAAAAAATTATAAAAAGATTTACAAAACTTCTTAATGTAAATGTTAGCGTAAAGTTTCAAATTGGCAAAAAACATTATTCTTATAAATAACAATATAAAATCCATTATTGAACAATTATTTCATTCGTTATTTAAAAAGAAGTTGATATGGGAGAAAGTTAAGCATCTCAGATAAGTAATTTGAAGTAATTATCATTTTTTCTTAGTGTAAAGACGAAAAGTAGGCTAATTGATGAAATTTCATTAGTTTTCTCAGTGTAAAGTAGAAGCATTAGTGTATTAAATTATATTTTCTCAGTGTAAACTTTAAAGTTTGTATATTTATTAAAATAAATCATTTTTCTCATGATGCAAAGACCAAAACTCAAAGTAAACATTATTTTTTCTTAGTGTTAAGTCAAAAAGTAGAATAATCGATGAAATTCTGTTATATTTCTTAGTGTAAAGACCCATAGTAGAAGCATTAGTGTATAAAATAACTTTTTCTCAGTATAAAGACCCTGTACCACTCTTTTTCGATTACCAAGGTTTAAAAATGAAGAATTAATTTTCCTGATAGCACATACAACCAAAACAATGGATTTTTATTATGACTGTTTTCGTCAAAAAAAAATCCCAATTAAAATTATGAATATAAACGAAATTCCTTCTGGTACCATTCATTTCCCATTATCTGTATACACCTCGTAGACCAAAATTCCCGTATACTCATAACAATCCCTCTTCTCTATCGGTTAATTACCTCCCCTAGGTTTCCGTCTAGTTTCCTGAACCGCGGCCACGAGGCTTTTAACCGCTTCTTCATGACCTGAAATTCAAAAAGACAAATCACCACAAACAACGTGGACTTACACTGATATCTTCACCTTCGAAACTATCGGCTTTCCTTAGGGGAGCCATTGGTGTAGGTACAGACAATTTCTGTTGGCAAACGTGATGTTTACGTTTAGGGGGAAAAGTCTCCCAGCTCCTCTGTTTCTGCGCCATCGACATATTCTTATTCCTCCTATTTATAACGACAACCAAAGTTTTATCCGGCCCTTCGAAACTGGACCTTCTGCTCGAGGTGCTCAAAGAGTCAGCGGAATCGTGCATCGAGTAAAAAACGTTATCTTCACCGTCACTATAAGGATACACCTAAAAAAAAATAATTAATACATCAATTATACCAATTTAGTCCTATTAGAAGCATAAATCCTTTTAATATACTGGATAGTCGAAAACTATTATACCAAATGTAAAACTATACATACTAAATGTGATTTATAACAGTTTTTTCAGTGTACATTGGAATAGAAAATTATTTTTATAATAAACTGAACAACTATAAAGGATAAAGGTATTTTTTTTAGGTTAGAAATCTATAATTTTCAATTTTTTAATTTTTTTTAATACCCTGTATAATTAAATAGTAATACCTTCTTTTTTTGGGGTTTTGCAGGCGGTAAAATTCCTTTGTTTTTACATTTCGGACTACTAGGACTCGATCTACTTGTAGCTTCAGATATCCTCTGATATCCTGGTTCCGATCTTGGTTTTCTAGTTTCGGTATCAGATTTACTGCCAGTATTAATTTTATCACAGCTTTTCGTTATTTTTTTATACATTATTCTTTGCTTCGAATTCATTTTACCTGAAACAATTTATTACATGAATTATTTAAAAAAATTGTACAAGGTGCGGTCAAAAAATAATGTGAATTAACAAAATTAAGTATCACTCATAAATTGAATTAATTTTCTTAAAAATACTGATCTTGGGTAGCAGTGGAACTATACCGAGTCTAAAGATGCGTCAGGAGATTAATAATACGAGATATTTTGGGTAAAAATGTACGAGGTGTGATCAAAAAATAGAGTAAATCAATTTTTTAAGTAAAATCCTCTCATAAACTGAATCAGTTTCTCTAAAAATACTCCTTTTGGGTAACAACGCCATTCTACCAGCTTTAAGGCTCTAGCTGAAAGGTTTTTTTCCAAAATGGTTTCCATCTGTGTGGTCTTATCCTTTCCAATGTCAGGAATATTGTGTTTTTCAACACATTTTTATTGGCAGGATAAACCAGGAAGATTTGTATGGAATAAAACCATTGGTCCACTTTGTTTAGATCTGTTTTTATTTCTAAAACACTCTAGAGTTCCAATTGTTCCATCTGGAACAAATTCTGATTGCACTATGTACTTCCAATGAAAAAAAATTCATAAAAACAGATTTAACTTCCATCTTTAAATACAATTATTTAAATACTTCTTCAAAATATCCTCAATTTTCTTCTAACCATCACTTTTTGTTTATTTTTTCTTTTCTATTTCGTTAGTTTTAGTTCTTCATTTTTCTCGGTGTTTCTTTTTACTGTTCTTGCTTCGTATACACTTCTAACCATTTTATCCACTCTCATATCCAAATCAACTTATCTGCCTTTCTTTTATTTTAGTTTCTACACTTCTATCTTCCTTAGATATCCAATTTCCATGTTCTGCATCCAATTTCTTCGGATTTGTGTTATGGCACCAGTATCTTGTTCGGAAACTGAGTATACTTTTTCAAAAATTTGTTTTCGTACCTTTAGGTATCTCTTTCTTTACAAGGAAGGTATATTTGATATTCCCAAGTTTGCTACTACTTGTATCTCCTTTAATTCATCACTGATTCTACCTTTTCTTCCATTATCCTTGTCAATAGTTGTGTTTCGTAGTTTAATTCCATAATTTTTTTCATTCCCCTTGTATATTGGATCAATTATGTCAATCTATTTGTTCTTAGACAGTCATCAAGTGGATTTCTTGAACTGTTGGTGATATTCACACTCACAAAACTGGAACCGTTGGTGATATTCACATTAAATACACTACCACTCACAAAAACAGTACCGCCAAGTCAACCAGTAGGTCCTCAGTCGTGCTGTCTTATCCTGGCATCATTTTTTAAATCACTTCTGTTTATTTTCTTGTCCTTCTGGTCTCGTATCTGACTTAAATAGTTCAAATGAACCGGAATGGATTCAAATTGTTACTACCATGCTTCAATATTGGAATTCAAATGAAATATTTTTTTATTACACCTCGTATATATAAAAAAAAATAACCTATAAAATAAGATATTTGAATATTTTTGATGGAATAAAATGTTTTGGGTATTTAATTTACCTATGGAGTCGGTGCTACTCATTTTTCTATCATCTTTGGCCAATTTTCTATCGGTCTCTGTATCGGATTTAGAAGACGGTTGACTTTGCCTCCTACTCAAGATGTCTTGAATTTTTTCTTTTATTTGCGCTTCTAAACGATCAATGCTCATTTGCTGACTAAAATTTAAATGAATTTTAAAATATTTTTGCCATTTGGAAATTTTTCGAATAACAAAACGAAGCTGATTATATTTAATATTTATTTATTTAATTATTTTCTCGAATTAAATAATTTCTTCACGATATCCTTCAAAGCCGAACAGCATCTACGACAAAATATAAACACACCTGTTGATTTTTTTATCCAATTCATCTAAAATTTCCTATTTTAAAAAATTATTCATTACATTGATTCGCGGATATTTTAGTTATTATTAAAAAAAAAATCCTACCTTATTAAGAACTGTTTTTTCGGTGTAGCTTTCTGCGAAACGGTTATCGGTTTGTCGCTTTGACCAGCAGATTTACTACGTTCTCTTTCTTGTATATTAGGACGGACTTTTTCGAGTAATTGACCAAGTACTCTACTACGTGAACGTGGAATTTTACCTAAAGATGCATCGGATTGTTGTAAAATACCTAAAACACATAAATATTTATATATAAACAATTATATACGAGGTAAGTTCAAATAATACAATATTGAAACCTTTTCGGCTTGACAGTCTGTTGCTATAGCCCCTGTATTATCTGTTAACAAATATAGAACTGGAATATGAAAAGAAAACTGCCACAAAAAGTCACAAAATAATAAAATCTATCTAATGACATAATATAGTAACCTTGAAGACCGTTTACGAGTAGCTATGAAAGATTTAGAATTGAAATTGAGCCATAAAAACATTTGTGGACTTTAAAAACTGTTTTCGAGGGGCACGAAAGATTTAGAATTGAAAATGTGTCAATTGAGAACAATAGTAGACTGTTTACGAAGGGTATAATACAATTATAATTGAAAATGGGTCAGTTAAGAACTTAATCAGATGGGTTAGGTTCAAAATAAATCGGGTTAGTTCGTGTTTAAAATTAGTAAGGTTATGTTAGGTTCAAAATAAATAGAATTAAGTTAGGTTCACAATAAATAGAGTTAGATTAAATTAGGTTCATAATAAGTAGGGTTAGTTCAAGTTTGAAATAAATAAGGTCATATTAGGGTCAAAAAAGAAGGGTTGGGGTATTTTAAATTTAAAATATGTGGGGTTAATTTAAATTTGGAACAAGAAGGGTTAGATTAAGTTTGAAATGAGAAGGATTAGGTTAATTTAGGTTAAAAATAAGTAGAATCAAGTTAGGTTCACAATTAATAGAGTTAAATTAAGTTAGATTCAAAATAAGTAAAGTTATGGTACATGAATGAATTAGTAAATTGTTCAAGTAGTTCAAATGTACCTCCACTAGAAACTCTCTCAAAATGAGAATGAGGTTCGCCTAGGTTTAAAACAAGTAGAATTAGATTATGTTCGATTCAAATTAAGAAGAGTTAGATTAGGTTAGGTTCAAATTAAGTAGAGTTAGTTCAAGTTTGAAATAAATAAGGTCATATTAGGGTCAAAAAAGAAGGGTTAGGATATTTTAAATTTAAAATATGTGGGGTTAATTTAAATTTGGAACAAGAAGGGTTAGATTAAGTTTGAAATGAGAAGGATTAGGTTAATTTAGGTTAAAAATAAGTAGAATCAAGTTAGGTTCACAATTAATAGAGTTAAATTAAGTTAGATTCAAAATAAGTAAAGTTATGGTACATGAATGAATTAGTAAATTGTTCAAGTAGTTCAAATGTACCTCCACTAGAAACTCTCTCAAAATGAGAATGAGGTTCGCCTAGGTTTAAAACAAGTAGAATTAGATTATGTTCGATTCAAATTAAGAAGAGTTAGATTAGGTTAGGTTCAAATTAAGTAGAGTTAGTTCAAGTTTGAAATAAATAAGGTCATATTAGGGTCAAAAAAGAAGGGTTAGGATATTTTAAATTTAAAATATGTGGGGTTAATTCAAGTTTGGAGCAAGAAGGGTTAGATTAAGTTAAAAATGAGAAGAATTAGGTTAATTTAGGTTAAAAATAAGTAGAATCAAGTTAGGTTCACTATAAATAGAGTTAGATTCAAAATAAGTACAGTTATGGTACATGAATGAATTAGTAAATTGTTCAAGTAGTTCAAATGTACCTCCACCAGAAACTCTCTCAAAATGAGAAGAATAAGATTAGCCTAGGTTTAAAACAAGTAGAATTAGATTATGTTCGATTCAAATTAAGAAGAGTTAGATTAGGTTAGGTTCAAATTAAGTAGAGTTAGTTCAAGTTTGAAATAAATAAGGTCATATTAGGGTCAAAAAAGAAGGGTTAGGATATTTTAAATTTAAAATATGTGGGGTTAATTCAAGTTTGGAGCAAGAAGGGTTAGATTAAGTTAAAAATGAGAAGAATTAGGTTAATTTAGGTTAAAAATAAGTAGAATCAAGTTAGGTTCACTATAAATAGAGTTAGATTCAAAATAAGTACAGTTATGGTACATGAATGAATTAGTAAATTATTCAAGTAGTTCAAATGTACCTCCACCAGAAACTTTCTCAGTTTCGGTTCAAAATAAGTACAATCAGGTTAGGTTAGGCTCAAATTAGGTTTAAAATAAAAAGTATCAATGACATATGTGATTATTAAAGCAGAACCAACAATTTAAGAAACATTAATGTAAAAAAATTTTTTAAAAATCGATAAACAAACATTTTTGCATGATTTTTTTTTTCAAAATGTTCGTTTTTTCGTGTAGATTAAGAAAAAAAATATACAAACGCCGTTTGGCGCTTTGCGAAAAAGTTACTAACGATTATATCGAAAGAAATTCATTTATAATAAAAAATAAAATCGAAAAACGACATCGAATCGCCAATTGACTTTATTTTTCACATTTTCTCCCCGAACATCATCGAAATTTGCGATTTTTCGATCTTCCAGCGACGATACGAGGGCACCGCGATATTATATCGAATACAAATACAAATAATTTACCGATGTGTTCGAGAAGGGACGCCAGATGTTGTGCTTGTTCGTCCGAAGTACCACCCTGACTTTGTTCGCCCTGACTAGGCTGTTGATTCACCAAACTCCTAATGAAAGGTTCCAATTGGGCCGCCACCTAAAACACACGCCGTGCGTCACGCCCTCGTAAACGACGTTATCGACCAACTACCTGACTTAGGTGTTTCAATTCGTTCCTCAGCGCATTTACATCCGCCCTTTGACAGCTAAAAACTTCCTGTTCGATTCTCAATCTCCACAGTTGCTCCTCCCAGGAAGCGTCGAACGTCGAGGACATCCTGTCGAGCTCCTTCTGCTGCCTGAAACAAATTTGAATTTTTTTCCGATTGAATCCAATGTAATTCGGTCGGTTTTTCACCTTTCTAAACTTTGGTCGAGATGCAAACATTCCCTGATGAGCATTTCGTAGCGAGCTGTTAGCGGCGGCGTCTGCGCTTTCCTCAAAGCGCTAATGTCCTTGTGCAATTCGCCGACTTTTTCTTTGATCGTATTGAATTGTTGATTGAGGTCGCGTATTTGGGACTCGAACGAACGACAATGTGTCGAAAACGAGCTGTCGCCTTCCAAAAGTTTATTTTTTAGGGCTGTTTGTTGTTTTTTAGTAGCCGGCGGGACGCTGTCGTACATTCTCGAAGCTGAAAGAATGTTCGCAACGAAAAAAATCGATTATATCGCTTAACCCTCGTTTTTTTTTTTTGGCTCTGGGAGGTAGAAAAATCATA
This sequence comes from Diorhabda sublineata, assembly GCF_026230105.1. Classification (NCBI taxonomy): domain Eukaryota; kingdom Metazoa; phylum Arthropoda; class Insecta; order Coleoptera; family Chrysomelidae; genus Diorhabda; species Diorhabda sublineata. The sequence continues at coordinate 1,777,403 of NC_079479.1, forward strand.
AGTCTTCGACGAATTTGTTATAAACTTTCGTTTTTCCCGCTGATTTATGAGAAAAACGAAAATTTTGAAAAAAAATTATTCAAAAACGTTTGTTTGGTAATTAATTTTAATATTTTCGATTCTTTTTCATTTCTACTTATCTTATATCCCTCGAAAACAGTCTGCAAATTTTAAAATTGTTCTCAATTTTGACTTATTTTCAGTTATAATTGTCTAATACCCCCTCGTAAACAGTCTACAAAGTTTAAAATTGACTCATTTTCAATTTTACTTGTCTCACACCCCTCGTAAACAGTATATAAGGTTTAAAATCGTTCTTAACTGACTCATATTCAATTCCAAATCTCTTATAACCCTCGTAAACAGTCTGCAAAGTTTACAATTGACTTATTTTCAATTCCACTTGTCTCACACCCCTCGTAAACAGTATATAAGGTTTAAAATCGTTCTTAACTGACTCATTTTCAATTCCAAATCTCTTATAACCCTCGTAAACAGTCTGCAAAGTTTACAATTGACTTATTTTCAATTCCACTTGTCTCACACCCCTCGTAAACAGTATATAAGGTTTAAAATCGTTCTTAACTGACTCATATTCAATTCCAAATCTCTTATAATCCTCGTAAACAGTCTGTAAAGTTTACAATTGACTCATTTTCAATTCCACTTGTCTCACACCCCTCGTAAACAGTATATAAGGTTTAATATCGTTCTTAACTGACTCATATTCAATTCCAAATCTCTTATAACCCTCGTAAACAGTCTGCAAAGTTTACAATTGACTTATTTTCAATTCCACTTGTCTCACACCCCTCGTAAACAGTATATAAGGTTTAAAATCGTTCTTAACTGACTCATATTCAATTCCAAATCTCTTATAACCCTCGTAAACAGTCTGCAAAGTTTACAATTGACTTATTTTCAATTCCACTTGTCTCACACCCCTCGTAAACAGTATATAAGGTTTAAAATCGTTCTTAACTGACTCATATTCAATTCCAAATCTCTTATAACCCTCTTAAACAGTCTGCAAAGTTTACAATTGACTTATTTTCAATTCCACTTGTCTCACACCCCTCGTAAACAGTATATAAGGTTTAAAATCGTTCTTAACTGACTCATTTTCAATTCCAAATCTCTTATAACCCTCGTAAACAGTCTGCAAAGTTTACAATTGACTTATTTTCAATTCCACTTGTCTCACACCCCTCGTAAACAGTATATAAGGTTTAAAATCGTTCTTAACTGACTCATATTCAATTCCAAATCTCTTATAATCCTCGTAAACAGTCTGTAAAGTTTACAATTGACTTATTTTCAATTCCACTTGTCTCACACCCCTCGTAAACAGTATATAAGGTTTAAAATCGTTCTTAACTGACTCATATTCAATTCCAAATCTCTTATAATCCTCGTAAACAGTCTGTAAAGTTTACAATTGACTTATTTTCAATTCCACTTGTCTCACACCCCTCGTAAACAGTATATAAGGTTTAAAATCGTTCTTAACTGACTCATATTCAATTCCAAATCTCTTATAACCCTCTTAAACAGTCTGCAAAGTTTACAATTGACTTATTTTCAATTCCACTTGTCTCACACCCCTCGTAAACAGTATATAAGGTTTAAAATCGTTCTTAACTGACTCATTTTCAATTCCAAATCTCTTATAACCCTCGTAAACAGTCTGCAAAGTTTACAATTGACTTATTTTCAATTCCACTTGTCTCACACCCCTCGTAAACAGTATATAAGGTTTAAAATCGTTCTTAACTGACTCATTTTCAATTCCAAATCTCTTATAACCCTCGTAAACAGTCTGCAAAGTTTACAATTGACTTATTTTCAATTCCACTTGTCTCACACCCCTCGTAAACAGTATATAAGGTTTAATATCGTTCTTAACTGACTCATATTCAATTCCAAATCTCTTATAACCCTCGTAAACAGTCTGCAAAGTTTACAATTGACTTATTTTCAATTCCACTTGTCTCACACCCCTCGTAAACAGTATATAAGGTTTAAAATCGTTCTTAACTGACTCATATTCAATTCCAAATCTCTTATAACCCTCGTAAACAGTCTGCAAAGTTTACAATTGACTTATTTTCAATTCCACTTGTCTCACACCCCTCGTAAACAGTATATAAGGTTTAAAATCGTTCTTAACTGACTCATATTCAATTCCAAATCTCTTATAACCCTCTTAAACAGTCTGCAAAGTTTACAATTGACTTATTTTCAATTCCACTTGTCTCACACCCCTCGTAAACAGTATATAAGGTTTAAAATCGTTCTTAACTGACTCATATTCAATTCCAAATCTCTTATAACCCTCGTAAACAGTCTGCAAAGTTTACAATTGACTTATTTTCAATTCCACTTGTCTCACACCCCTCGTAAACAGTATATAAGGTTTAAAATCGTTCTTAACTGAGTCATATTCAATTCCAAATCTCTTATAACCCTCTTAAACAGTCTGCAAAGTTTACAATTGACTTATTTTCAATTCCACTTGTCTCACACCCCTCGTAAACAGTATATAAGGTTTAAAATCGTTCTTAACTGACTCATTTTCAATTCCAAATCTCTTATAACCCTCGTAAACAGTCTGCAAAGTTTACAATTGACTTATTTTCAATTCCACTTGTCTCACACCCCTCGTAAACAATATATAAGGTTTAAAATCGTTCTTAACTGACTCATATTCAATTCCAAATCTCTTATAACCCTCGTAAACAGTCTGCAAAGTTTACAATTGACTTATTTTCAATTCCACTTGTCTCACACCCCTCGTAAACAATATATAAGGTTTAAAATCGTTCTTAACTGACTCATATTCAATTCCAAATCTCTTATAACCCTCGTAAACAGTCTGCAAAGTTTACAATTGACTTATTTTCAATTCCACTTGTCTCACACCCCTCGTAAACAATATATAAGGTTTAAAATCGTTCTTAACTGACTCATATTCAATTCCAAATCTCTTATAACCCTCGTAAACAGTCTGCAAAGTTTACAATTGACTCATTTTCAATTCCACTTGTCTCACACCCCTCGTAAACAGTATATAAGGTTTAATATCGTTCTTAACTGACTCATATTCAATTCCAAATCTCTTATAACCCTCGTAAACAGTCTGCAAAGTTTACAATTGACTCATTTTCAATTCCACTTGTCTCACACCCCTCGTAAACAGTATATAAGGTTTAAAATCGTTCTTAACTGACTCATATTCAATTCCAAATCTCTTATAACCCTCGTAAACAGTCTGCAAAGTTTACAATTGACTTATTTTCAATTCCACTTGTCTCACACCCCTCGTAAACAGTATATAAGGTTTAATATCGTTCTTAACTGACTCATATTCAATTCCAAATCTCTTATAACCCTCGTAAACAGTCTGCAAAGTTTACAATTGACTCATTTTCAATTCCAAATCTCTTATAACCCTCGTAAACAGTCTGCAAAGTTTACAATTGACTCATTTTCAATTCCACTTGTCTAATAAGCCTCGTAAACAGTCTGCAAAGTTTACAATTAACCGATTTTCAATTCCACTTGCCTTACACCCCTCGTAAACAGTATATAAGGTTTAAAATCGTTCTTAACTGACTCATTTTCAATTCCAAATCTCTTATAACCCTCGTAAGCAACCTGCAACGTTTACAATTGACCCATTTTCAATTTTACTTGTCTTAAACACCTCGTATATAATATATAATAGATAAATTCCAGCATTTAGAACTTTTTTCATATTATTTTCAATAGAATAAAATTTGATGTTGATACATGACATATAATACAGATTGTCTAATTAAAAGGGCTCAAATTTGTTATTGTGGGACTGTGGCAATCAAACACCAAAATATGCTCTTCTTAATATGTATTCGAATAATATATTCGTCATCAGGGAAATAAATTTTTTTATAAAATTTCAAAATTATTAATTCCAAAAAGCACAGTCGAAAATGACAATAAGACATAATTAATTTTTATTTAAAGCACTAAAACTAATATTTGTTCCCATTTTTGTTTATTTCTTTTTTCGCACAACCGAAGATTTTGAAAAAAATATTCATAGAAATAGGAGAACTTTTTACATTTTCCAGAGCCAAAAAAAACGAGGGGACCACGATAGTAAGGAATTTTCAAAATTTTATAAAATAAAATGTACTTACTAGCAGCTAATTCAGATTGATGTTGACTAACCGCTGCTTGACCTATCCAGGGCTCTAGACTTTGCGCAAACTCACTTCTATAATTAGTTTTTATCTGAGAAGACTGCAGAGACCTGAAATTAATCAAAATTATTAATTAAAAATAAATTATGACACTAATTAACATTATCAGGAAATAAACCGTCTTCATTTTAGGTCTCATCAAGTATGTTCTCCAAAAAAAACAGTTTTATTATTAGAAAAATCTCTTCGGGGAAGTTAATTAGGATCTATTTGGAGTGGTTGGCAGTAAACGTGTTAAACAAAGGTTAATATTGTCAAATTTTAGAAAATTTTTAATCAAAAGAGGCCTAAAGTCAAGAAAATAATTTATCTGGAGAAGTACATACCTAACCGGTTGGCTCAAGTTTCCTACAGCAGATAGTCTTTCGATAAGCGATGGACACAATTCCAAAAATTGATATTTATTCGCAGCCGCCGTAAAAGTCGTACACAAAACTAAATGTAACTGAAGAACCGGCATCACAGTACCTGTAAAATCAAAATTAAATAATTCAAATTAACATTTACAAGGATACATAACCTAACACTACAAGTTGACTTCTATAAATCCTTTCTTTGCTCTCATACTGTCTTTGTACTTCCATTATCATCGTAGCGTGAGTTTTAGCCATGGCTTCTTGCATACCGTGACAAAAAGTGTTTATGGTATGTTTTTCACTATCCATATTCCTTCGCAACTCGTCCATTAAACCTTTAAGAGCGATTATACCGTCTCGAACAGAAGTCTAAATGAAATAAATTAATAATATTAATTTAATTTGTTAAATATTGACATACTTGTAGATCCATAATAGCGTTCTGACCTCTCTCTAGACGTTTCGCTGCTTGAGTATGGGCAGTATCGATATCAACGCATTGAGTACGAATTTCGTTGGGCAAATCACGGAAACAATTAACGCACAACATCGTGTTTTGTAATGGAGAAAACATTATATAATGTTCACCGTGTTGAGGACACTATAACAAAATTTTAAATAAGATATTATCATTTTTTTTATTAGCAAACTTTACCTTTTTAGCTTCCTTTGTACATTTACTCATGTGTACAACGTCATGAGTAGAAAACATTTTAGCTCTATGAGTATTTTCTCGGCAGTGAAGACATAAAGCTTGCCCTAAAATATTACAGTACTCATACAGTCAATAGATTGGTTAGTTTACATCCCTTATGTACCTCCAACTCTATTTCATTAGCAACACATAACCACACTTAAATAGATCAATATCTCTTATTAAAATAACTTTACTTCATATATTTCTGGTTCTTTTATCAAATTTAAGAGTTGCAGGCATGTAACGGATATCGACTAATTGCTTTAAAGCTCAAAATAAAAATGAAACAATAAAACAAACCTAAAGAAAATAAAACGCAAAGATATATCAAGTATTACCACAAGTGTTGCAATAATACATATTTGATCGATCACGTTTGTCACAATTTGAACAAGGTGGGTTTTCACTATTAGCAATATCAATCAATTGTCGCATTAATAAATCCGGCGGGGGCAGTGTTGATCCGTCTTTCAGCATCGTTGCTTGTCTGTGTAAAAGTTGAAAATATAAATATACAATAGTTAATTTATTGTTTTGAAATAATACAAGTTGTATAAGACACAATTAATTGTATCTAATTTCTTATTAAACTAAATAAATATTTAAAATACAATAAACCACTTTCGTATTTTCCCAATATTATCAATAAAAATTTCATGCATTAACTAGTGCCACCCTGTACTTTGTTGACCCAATTTTCGATTTTGACTGCATAGTACAAATTGACTATTGAATATATAGAATTGTTTTAAGAAATACCTGCAGAATGGACAAATTAGGCGTCTATCTTGTTCTTTCCCTCTCAAGCACCTAGCACAAAATGTATGATAACAACTAAGAATACAAGGTTCTGTAAAATAATCATGGCATATAGGACACAGCAAAGGATTTTTTGGAAATTCTAGACCACTATCCATTCCTGGCGGTTCCATTTCAAAGTTACAATAACTAAAACATGATATTAATTAATTTGAATTGAAAGAATATTATTATTTACCTGGCAAAATAAATAATTCCGACAAATAAATTTAAAATTCCTGTGTGTATGTAAATAAATATTATTTATTTAATGGAATTGTCAGGTTATTTGTTGGTATAGATGTTATTCTTCTTTTTTCTTGCCACTCCCCAGTTACCATCAGTTTTATCGCTAATAGCATGCGCGCTTAGTTTTTTGTATAAGTTTTCCCAAAAACAATTTTAACGCGCAAGCGATTCGTGCACTATTAGTATTAAGGCATTTTTAATCATATTATGACATTTATAAAAAATGAATAAGTGAAATTATTTGGAAAAAGTTCACACATATTTTCAATATTATAAGAATAATAAAATGCTTTAAAAAGGTTAGAATATCGACCGAATCAAGTTAGTTTAACGTAGTAATATAATACAATGTCTTTTTTGTACTGTAGGCAGGTTATTTCAAGTGAGCAAATAATTTTGAAGAGATTTTCTAGCTTTTAAGGTAATAGTATTTAATATCGCCAAATGACCTTTAAATTTCGCGTCCGTAATAAAATTTAAAATTTTTCTGACAGATATGACATTACTAGTTGAAGTTTACATCCCTAGCTAACTTCAATTTGGTCAAACCATAGACATACTGATACCAGATAGCGATTCAATGAAATTCTTATTTCACTGTTACAACGAGATTAATATAAGTTACGTACTAAGTTATAATTGATAATATTTATCCTGAAACACGCGAATATCGTTTTCATGACTGAAGAGGATAATTGCGTTCTCATAAGGCGGGCCAGAGAGTGTAATTATGTTTGTTGGTGTAAACAGCATGTTTGAGTGCGGTATAGTTATTTCTGTCAAATATCTTGTATCGTACTCTTTCCACAGATCTATTTCTTTATTCCCTTATCTCATTCTATCTATTAATGCACATTGAAACAAAAATAGCTATACTTAGACCAGTCTGTTTCTTTCGTTAGTAAGCACAACTTTTCAATATAGAAAGTATATGATTCGAGTTCTCTAGCACAGCTATGTGTATGGTCAGAACCATAGATTTTTGTCTTACCTATGATCTTAGCTATAAATGAAGTAATAAGTCGATGGTCAGAACCATCGATTAATTTTTGTTAGTCTATGGTCAGATTAGTTAACGTATTATTAGGTTAATGATCAGAACCATAAGCATATTAGTATGTCTATGGGCAAAACCATAGACCTAGTACGTGATAATAAAAAAACTCAATGGTTAGAACTACTATCACCGTTAAGTGATGTCAATTTGAAATTGTTGAAATGAAATAAAAACAGGAAAATGTGAATAACTTTATTTAGTTTTAACGAATATAAACGTTTTCTGCTTTTTACACGATATTAAAAAAATATAAAATTAACGATAAAAAAATAATTTATTTCACTTATGATCGTCATCGTCTACAATTAATATAATAGTTGAAGAATCATTAGAATAAAACAAATTTTGTAGCGTGTTCTCTTCTGCAGCTAAAATATTTTTTTTAGCTTCAATTTCCTTAATCAGATCCGCCTTTTTTTCTATTAGTCGCTTATTTTTTTCCTGTAATATTCAAAATTTCATTCACAATTTTTTTCTAGAATAAACTTTATACTTACTTCAAGTCTGGTAGCTTGTGATAAATTCGTTTCTTTGAATACAGCTCTATCTTCAGAAGTGATAACCTAAAAATGAGTTGTATTCATAGAGTTATAATAAACTCTATGGTTTCATAACGTTATCACTTTCGTAAAACATCGACACTATACAATTATTTAATCTATGTATATCAAACGTCAATGTCATATATGTCATCGCTATTAATCTAGTTATTAGTGATTTATAGTGGTGTAAATCGGGTTTTTAAAATGCTCTTTATAGTTTAAATAAAATTAGTAAAATCACAGTGGCGTGCGTATTTAGATTCAATTTTACACTCTAACATAAAAATATATGATAAAAATAAAACAAAACTAAGAATGGCAGAAAATAAAATTTCAAGTATTAAAAATAGGCGAAATTATATGAAGTTTTAATTATTAAATAAGACTTGAACCAGAACAAAAAAATATTATACCAAGGACATACAGGAAAGATCAATATTTAAAAAATTTCGTTAGTCAGAACGAAAACAAATCAATTACTACCGTTTTAACCCTTTTTAGACAATCCTTTACAAGTACCACGTGAAAAGAACAATTTGATTACAATAACACATTAGTACTAGGACCATCGAAGCATTGAATTGTCAATAAACTCTCAGTTTCTTATAATTTTGTAATTTCAGTAGTTCAAATGTACCATACAGATGTACAGATAGTTTGTTATCTGTTGCCTCAATGACAATAGGCAGATAAATAGTTCATATTGGAAAAAACGCCAAAATTGCCAACAGATCTGATAAACAAAAGAGTCAAAACAATCAAAATTAAAGAATAGAATGAAAGAAATTATAAGAATACTAAGATGAAACTAAAATTGAGAAAAAAGGAAAAATTTGGAAGATATTGAGCAAAAATAGATAGAATTAGATATGGAAGAAAAAATGACTCAACTTCACACTTGAAAAAATAATGACGTACAGCTCAAATAGCTTGTAAATAAGTAAAATGTTTCCGATTCCCTTACAAACTTCACCTAATTCTTATATTTTCAGTATATTCACTAATAAATTTTAATTACGGTACGAGTAACACTTACAAAAGAAGTTGTTAGCCTGTAGTCCAAAACTGTTATGGTACTTTCCAATACCTTCAATTTATCAAATATTTCCTTTTCTCTGGTCTTTTTGCTTAATTTTTTCAACGCATTTGTGGCTACCTGAAAAGTTTAATCAACTCCTAATCGTTTCCTTGTTATTTTTGATATTTATTCGAAGATATTTTTTTATAAACAGACAGTATAAAAATTTTTAAAAAATGCTGCACATTAAAAATTAACAAACACTATCTATGAATTACTTTGAATTTTACCTACATGACACCTTCGCCCTTCTGCCACTACTCTTGAATATACTTCATCTAAAATTGCGGTTGTTGTTGATACTATATCACGTATATCATGAAGGGATGATAGTTTACTATTTATGAAAGACAAATCTGTCGTTAAACTGGATAAATCTTTTGAAAATTTCCCATTATTCATTGCCAAATGTTCAATTTTTTTTAACTTCTAAAAAAAAATAAAAATCAAGTTCCAAAAATAGTAATCAATAAAAATGAATCATATTTCTTCAACTTTTTACTTCTTAGACTTTTGAATACGATTTTCTTGACAAATACTACTGATTTTAGTTTTTTCTTATTCACTTACAATTAACAACTTTTTCATTACTTAATAAATAAATAAAAAATGCTAATAAAGCATATTTTAACCCACGAGCGTTATCAACTATAAAAATTTCTTAGTAATAAAGTTTTGTTTAAAATGATTTTTATTTACCCTTCCTAAAACTACACGACTCTGACAAAATAAAAAATAAGGTTATAACTCATCAAATAATAAAAACATATAATTAAATTTTTTTGTATATAAAATTATATAGTATATTGAAATAATTAATATTTACCCTCATTCTGTTAATTATTTCCGCTGGCATTGGATCTGGATACTTGTTCGAGGGATGACCATCAATGAAATGTTTTCCGCAAATATAAAGTCGATGAGCTTTAAAACCAAGATCTGACGAAATTTTACAACTAATACTCCACTTCTGACATCGTTTACATTTGAGACAGCTTTTTATGTGTTTATTACTGGATTCTATAATATTAAATGCTACACGGGTACAAGCTCTAGGAAACCGAAAAAATTTTAAATCACTGCAACGATAACTGTTATTTGTACAACTATGAAAAGCACAGAATTTCGAGTTAGCTATTTTCAAACATTCTTTTAACGATGACATGGTTCTAACTATATCAATAGTTTCATCCTGAGATGTTTTATACTTAATTTCTAACCTAGAAATACGAACCGAAGCATTAAAATGCCAAACATCACTTTCAAATGTCACTTAATAAGGAGTTTAACGCGAAAATGTGCCTTGACATATTCTTCTTTTTACACTACTTTTTGTATGTACCATAGAACTTTCTATATTTGGACAACGGAGTAGATATTTAAACCGTTCTTTTGTGTACATTTATAATTGATAATATACAAATTTATCTATGGTGTTACATATATTATGATAAAATGAAAACCACGTACTAATAATAAATATTATTAGGTGATGTCAGTATTTATAAATAAGTATTGAATTTCATTGTTTAAAAATAATTTGTATCGAGAATTACTTCGAAGATGCATAAAAAACAAACATCTTCAGATTTTGAGATTGCACCTCTAAGATCTTTGGGCGATTTTCTTTTAGAAGCCGCCCGTTTTCAAATACCAAATGTAAAAGATTTCGAAAGATGGGGTAATAGAGTTACACAAAATTTGTTATACTACCAAACGAATTATTTCTTGATGTCCATTCTGATATTTATAATAGTGGGGTAAGTATCCAAATCAATTCAGTATTAAACAACAATAATTTATTTCATTTCTAGTATAATACATCCTATTAAAATGGCTTGTGGGATATTAGCAACAGCTGTACTTTTCATGATTTTTGTTTATATTACAAACGAAAAGGCGAGTGCTGCTAGATTTAAAAAAAGACATCCAATTGTTTCGATTTTCGTCATTTTTGCTTGTGCTTATTTCCTCGCATACATGTTACAATCCCTCATGGTTTTCCTTCTTGGTGTTTTATTACCTGTGGCAGGTAAGTACTAATTTGATCATTAACAATATTTGATACTTATAGAAAGTTTTCTATTTATTTTAGCAATTTTCATTCACGCTTCTTTGAGATTGAGAAACATGAAAAATAAAATTGCTAATAAAGTAGAGAGCTTGGGTCTTAGAACAACTCCTATGGGATTTTTTCTTGAAGAAATGGGTCTGGAAAGTGAGTTATTCTGAAAATCTGTCTAATTTACTTGATATATCCTCAAAAGGTCATAATTAGTACTGAATAATTGTTCTATTTGCTATTTTTAAAAAAATTTAAAGAGGGTTTGAAAAAAATGACACATTTAGTGATATGTATGTAGCTTTACTGGATAATCATGATTTAAACTACTTGTATACTATTTTAGTTTTTGTAACATTCAATGTATTTAGAGCGTATTCCAACTACAAAATGCAGTATCAAAACTTGATAAAAGTTATTTTGTGAATGTTGCTTCTTATAATGAATACATATTCCTTTTATTTTTGTTTTACTTGGTTTTTTAACATCAAATTGGATAGGTGACGTCTTCTGTAGACCATACACTGTCTAAACTCATGCCTCACTTTACATTACCAAATGTCGATGTCCTCTGAGAACCTTTTGATGTCATTAGGTAGGTGTGAGGCTTGTCCAAGTATTTGAACCGCACTCACACATGACATCGTCTGCAGTTTCATTCTCTTCCATGTACTAGCGGCACTCCAGATCATCCATGATGCCCAGGAGGTGACCAAGTCTGATCACTAGTTGAATTTCGCGCTTATTTAGTTGGAGCAGTTGTTTGGTAAGAGAAGCAGAGGGTCCATCTATGTGTTCTTTCTCTTGTCTTATACCAGGTGTCTCTATCCATCTCCACAGAGGGATAGGGATTAAATTGGAGGTATTTTAAAATTTCATAGTCCCTCATTTCAAATGAGACTGTTTTGCTATTATGCCAAGCAACTGTATGGAGCCCATTTTTAACAAAAGAGGGTAGGTTATGAAATTGGACGTAAACAGAATATTATATTCAGTAGGAAACATACAAAATATCTTCAGTAATCATCACAACTCATTTCATCACTCCGAGACAACATGAGAATAGATGGATAAACTTCCTTGTATTAATTCGAATAAAAAATTTCCAAATTGGTTCAAAAATATTTCATTTACAAACATTTTTTCACCAAATAGGCGACCACACAAATAGATATATTTCAAAATAGATTTCCACGTCATTTGATTGTTGCCAGTTTTAATTTGGGGAAATTTCACCTCTAATTCTGTTTGTATGTCCTGTACTGGCAACCCTTCCAATGGTATACAGAATATTTGTGGTTTGTGCGCGCTAAGATCATTTTTTCCATCAAGATTTACAGTTTTTTTCCATTTAGATCCTTTTCGCATCCCCAAAACTATCTAATTGCATAATCAGTATAATTTGATGGTTTTCGATTTCCCCATCTTGTAAATCAACATCATTTGTTCAGATTGCTCTACTTTATAAAACGTTATGTATATTATTTTATAGATATTATTGTTTTTATAAATTTATATATAAACAGATATTTTTTTGCTCATATATATATTAGTATTATTCAATTTAATAAAGATATTTGGAATAAAAAAAAGTTTTATTTTAAATTACAGTTTACAGTTGATAATACTGGCAATCCATATTTTGTGAACAGACCCACGTAGTGTCAACTAAGTACTGTGATTTGATGGTTATGTACAACTCTCAACGAGTCTTTTTTTTTGTTATTTAAGTCTGTTTTACAACAATAAAAACTCTTTCATTAACCGGTCGTTTTAGTGGATTAACAACAGGTTATGGACCCAGTCTAGTTTCCGTTGTGGGAAAAGTAAAACATGTGTTTTTAAATAGTTATTGCCGTGTAAAGAAAAACGTAGAAAATGTCGGCGGGAACGAGTGTTTAGCTTGATTTATACAGCAAAAATTGTAACATTAAACTAAACTTTGTTGATGGTAATTTTTTGACTTTTGGGGTACATTAAGGTTAATGATAAATTACTGGTTATGTATGTGGAAAGCTTCTGACACTGTCTTATCAGTTTTTCATCGTCTAAATCACATATCTGACTTGCAGACACATCTTTTTCCTATTTTTTGATATCAGTTTAAAAAATAAAATACCACTGTGCAATAACGTAAATAATATTCCCATAAACAAAGATTCTGCGCTTATAACCTTAGAAAATTAAAGATTAAACTAAAAAGTTGACGAACTCTATTTAATTTATATTAAATGTTAATTTTCTGCATGAACTACAAATACCATTTCAGTGTCTTCCAACTAGTAATTTAGTTTGTTAGTTTAATGGTAATTTTTAATTATCGCTGCATAAACCAAGATTTATTACTGTTAATAGCCCAGTCAGTGCCCAATTATAAACAAAAAGATTGATTTTATTTACAAGTCCTTAAAAGTATTCAATTGATTCAAGAAAAACTTCTAGGTTTTCAAAATTTCCCATTATTTCAGTCTGCGAAGATAGAAGAAAATAAAAAATACCAGGTTGTAGGGTAAGCTTTTCTCTATTAAAAAGGTTTCTTAAACTTTTTTGTGAAAACCATAGTTTTCACGGAAAAAATTCGTAAATCTATAAAGTCGTTTTTTACTGGAATGCTAGTTACTGTCCTAGTTGTTTTAATTTGCCTCAGTCTCGATCAGAAATCTACACGCATCACATTTCAGACCGTGATTGCTGACCCACAGCTTTTTCGGGACAATCTATCTCTATACGAAGTCACAAAAATTGGGAAAAAACTATTTTTTTTTTGCGGCTATTCAAATTAAAATTACCAAATTTGTTACACATTTGTATCAGACTATTAAGAGCCTTACGTAATAGTAAGTAGAAGGCGATAGAACGATTAGGGGTGACCTAACCTTAAAATTTCATTTAATTTTTACACTATAGATAATACAATTCTAAAACTTTTTTTTCTATTTCAATTTTTTATACAACCTTGTTATTTTCAAGGAAAAGTCGAATTATTAGAGACTTATATTCAACAATAATTTTTTTCTCGCTCTTTTAACGCCCCCCAATGAAAGTTATTACATTTAATGAGGCCTGATGAGTAGGGACAACAATTATTTCCCAAGAAAAATTCTTAAACAGAATACCCTGTATAATGACTCGCCAATAGTTTAAGACCCATGTTAGTAAGTGTTTAAAAGGTTATATTAGAATAAATAAATGAAATTTTTTGAGGAAAACACTCTTGGGACACAAAAGTATTGAACCATTGCAGTTTAATCTCATAAACATCAATTAGCCGAGATTCGTTTTTGACTTTTTGTTGTTCACCAGTTCTTGTTGTAAACTGATCTTAGGTATTTGATTTTTTGTTTGCTTTCGCCTAATCCAAACCCTTCTTTTTCCACGCCCGCAATTAATGCCTCCAGACTTTTCTGTTCAGGTATAAACCTACAAATTTCACTGTCTCTTCTTCAATCCACTTCATTGTTAGTTTCTACTTAAATAAATCGAAAACACGACAAAACAATGAACTGCATTACGAACTCTACAAACCTAACCTCGAAACTGGACAGAAAACTGACGTTTCGTTGAGGCAAATTGTGGTGGAAAAAAAGCTACTGGGCCGAGCACCTCATTTCCCAACTAAATCACTGACGGGTTTTAACGACTCGACTCGTCGATCTGTTTAGGTGGGTAGGAGAGCGAGTGTCTACACGTATAGTGTGGGCCAACCAGGCGTTACTAATTAGAAATATGATTTTTTGTGAATACTTACACAATATGTAATATCCAATACGCGTAAACACAAAAAGTTATCACTAAATCATAATTTGTTTCTCTAAAACGACGGAATTTACGTTTAAAATAGTCGCTGCCATGGATTTAATCAAAGTATAATTGAATTAATATTTTAAGCAATAATTATACAAATAAGTTTTCCCCAATTGAACTTTTAGTATATATTATTCTTTGATTAATTCCAGTTTTTATACACTGCCTAATCGCCGACTTGTACAAAACGTGAAATACAAAAAACTTTTTACTAAATCATCACATTTAATATAGTCATTTATTAATAGAAGTATATTTGATTTAAATAGAAGTATTGTAAGCCGTTTAATTCAAATGAGTTTAAAAATTTGTTTTTGTACTTTAACTTTTAATACTTATTATTCTTTTATTTATTTGAGTTTTGTTACACTGCCCAATCGCCGACTAGTTCGAAGTCGATACTATTTTGAAAGTTTATTTTTCAAAAGTAGGCTGAGTGATGTTTGACATTTGACTTAGGTGTGCTTGTGCGCATGTATTTTTGTGGATGTGTTAAGGGACGTTGTAGTAGCAAGTAAATGTTTTTATAGTGAAAGTATGTAAAAATATCGAACAATTCTTTCTGGAATAGTATCAATGTGCATAGTGAAGTGATTAGTGTACAATTTCATCCCGATTTATTTCAAAAAATATCAATTTTCAACTGAACATGAATAAAATATCTATACGTGATTGTTAGTGTGTCAATAATGGCCGACCGAAAAATTTGAAGATCAACATTATGAAATAAATAAAATATAAGTTAGTGTGCTTCATTTGTTCAATTAGATCGTTGTTTGATAGATTTTCAAGAAAATGGCAGAGCCAAATACTCCAAGGATACCAAAGTAAGGCAAATTTATATTTTATAATTACATATATATATATATATATATATATATGTATCACTTTCACACTTTCAGAATTATGGTTTTCCGACCGACGTGGGATGAATTTAAGGATTTTTCCAAATATATTCAACACATGGAGTCGAAAATGGCACACAAAGCTGGTTTAGCGAAGGTAAGTTACGAATTTTTATATTTGTTTACTTCAAAGGTCAAATCCTGTCAAGCCATTTTGTTTTTCGTAGTGTTTGAAATTTTTTTGCAAAATAGGACAATTTATCTATTAAATATTTATTATAATATTCTATAATTGATTAAAGTTAGTTTATTTACGTACAGGATGCGTTAGTTTTATATTTTACAACTTTTTTGAAATATGAATTGAAAAATTTTTAAATTTATAAATATTGCTTTCATTTTTTCTCTTTTGAAATTTAATTTTTACATTTTGATAACTTAATCGGGGAATATTTCAAAACTGCCTTCTTTATATTCGATTTAAATTAATTCCTCATGGAAGTATATATTTTTTTCATTTATTTATAAGTATATACAATACTTTTTAAAATTTTTGCCCACCTTATTATCCATTCATTAAATTTTATAATAATTAACCTTGTGAGATGAAAGATTACCTTGTGATTTATTCTTTTTTGACCATCTTTTTTGGTATTCTTATTGGTACGAATAATTTGTTCTCGCAAATTCAGACTTGTAGGCTTTAAAATGAGTGAAATCAATGAAATATCAGTTGAATCTCGTGCGTTAATCGCAAGTCTTCATAGTCTAGGCAAAAGTAACCGTACCATTGCTGCTGAATTAAAAATACCTCGACATACCGTGCACTACACTAAAAAAATATGCATCCACCAGGAGCTTTGGCAACAGAAAATGTTCAGGGTGGTCTCGAAAAACCACAACCATTGATGATGAATGTATTGCATTGATCAGTGAGCTCACCTCCAAGAGATAATAGCTGAGGTCAATGAATTTAGAGATCTGCCTTTGAGTATTTGTTCAGTGAAAAATAGATTGAAAGAATCTGGCCTTTTTGGATGGTGGCAATGAAGAAACCACTTTTAAGATGTCAAAATAAAATTAAGCAGTTGCAGTGAATTAAAGAACAGAAAAATTGAATCCACGAAGAGTTGATGAGAGTTTTATGGAGTGATGAGTCAATTTTATGGGGTTTAAAAGAAGATTGTTTGTGCACAAGACAAAGGAAGAAAGGATGATTGTAATCCCGACTGTAAAATATGGCAGAGGCTCAATGATGGTTTGGGGATATTTGGGAGTAAGGGCGACTGGAAACCTGGTAAAAATTGAAGATATTTTGAAGAAAGAAGGCTATAAGAATATTAAAAGTAAATCTAGTACGTTTTGACCAGCGCCTGATCGGCCGAAAATTTATCTTCCAGCATAACAATGATCGCAAGCATTCCTCGAAGCCGTGCAAAGAGTATTTGAAAGAATTTGAAAGGAAGAATGTACTGAAAATAATGATTTAGCCGTCACAATCGCTCCACCTCAACCCGATTAAGTTGTGGGATAAATTGGACAGGGAATTCAGAAAGCAGTGACTTATTTCCATTTCACATCTTTGGAATATCCTGAAAAACAAATAGAACCGAATATACGATGATTATTTGTCAAAATTGTTATAGAGAAAGCAATGTGCACCAAAATAATAAAAGCAAAAAGGGGTTAAATCTATTTTTTTTAAAATATCAATTTCAAAATCGACCTATTATATTTATTTGTTGTGTATCATGTAAACTATGGTGGGCAAAAACTTTTGAACTGGTAGTGTAGGTTTTAGATATAATCATTTTTGTATTTCTCTTTTAAAATTTAATATGTACACTGTGGCAATCTAATCTTCTCGTGAAAAAATATAATTTTTCTAATTTATTTATGAGTATATTAGTTTTCCAATGCATTCATTTCATCTCATGAAAGGATTTCAATAATGACTTTATTATTTCCTTAGAAAATTATCAGCATAATCCCCATTTTTGTATTTACAAATATTCACACTTGCATTGTGTGAAAAAAAACAATCATTTTTGAATTGGTGATATATATTTTATATTTTTATCTCATGTGTATATAAAAATGCTTCTACAATTGTGGATTCGGTACAATTGTTTATGAATTTAGGTTATACCCCCTGCTGAGTGGGTACCACGCAAAAATGGCTACAAAATCGAGGATGTAAATCTAACAATCCCAGCTCCAATTTGTCAAGTAGTCACTGGTAAACAAGGACTCTACCAACAAATTAATATACAGAAAAAATCGATGACCGTGAAACAATATAAAGAACTGGCTGAATCTGAAAGATATGCCACTCCAAAACATTTTGATTACGAAGACTTAGAAAGGAAATATTGGAAAAATATTACTTACGTTGCCCCGATATATGGTGCAGATGTTTCGGGTAGCTTAACAGATGAAGATGTTAATGTGAGTATAACATTTGTACTCAAATTTATATTTCTACATATCAATTTTTCAAAGGAATGGAATATAAACCGATTGGGAACCATTTTGGATTATGTTAATGAAGATTATGGTATTTCAATTGAAGGTGTTAATACCGCTTACTTATATTTCGGCATGTGGAAAACTACATTCGCTTGGCACACAGAAGATATGGATCTTTATTCAATCAACTATTTACATTTCGGAGCACCAAAAACTTGGTAATTGATTCAATTAATGAAAAAAATGATTGTTTTATTGACATTAAAATGTTTTAGGTATTCTATTCCACCGGAACATGGTAGAAGATTGGAAAGACTTGCAAACGGATTTTTTCCAAGTTCGTACAAGACATGTCAGGCTTTCCTGAGACACAAAATGACGTTGATTTCCCCTCAAATCTTAAAACAGTACTCCATTCCATATAACAAGGTATTATTCAACATTCATCGTTGAATATTAGATTTAAAATATTTACTTTTCTCAGATAACTCAAGAAGCTGGTGAAATAATGATAACATTTCCATATGGATACCATGCTGGGTTTAACCACGGTTTCAATTGTGCTGAATCTACAAATTTTGCTCAGGAAAGGTGGATTGAATACGGGAAACGCGCTTCACAATGCACCTGCAGCAAAGACATGGTTAAAATTTCCATGGATACATTCGTCAAGAGATTCCAACCGGATAGGTATGAAATGTGGTTGAAAGGTGAAGATATCGGTCCGCATCCAGAAGAACCAGATAAGAAGGTTCCAGCACCGTTGCCTATGCCTCAGGATATTTTATGTAACAAAAATAATCCTACTTTACCCCAGAGTTATTTGGAACATCAGAAAGGATCGAAGAAAGGAAGAATGATGGCCAATTATAATCCGTAAGTGTTTTTTACTTTTTTATTTCAGCGCATTGTTATCGTTAATTACTTAATTAGGTGATAATTTTGTTTGTTGATCGAAATAAATGTTATCATGTGTTAGATAATGAAAAAGGAAGAAGTTTGGAATTTTATGACTGCGATTTATGATGTGGTAACTTATTTTTTGTCAAATTCCAAATTTTCTATCAAGAAATCATTTTTTTTTCTTATTTTTCTCATCCCATTTGAATCATCGGTGGTTTTTTTAAGATTTTTACTATGAAAAGTTTCAGTATGGCGGATTTCCCTGCTGCATTACAATTGGAATTGATGGAAGAAGATAATCTTGCGTTTGGGTCAGATGAACTACCACCCGATGAACAGCAATTGGAAGCATTGGAAGATATTTGGTTGAAAGCAGGCGAAATCGGTAAAATTACAATATTTTATTTGACAAAAAAATCAATTTCTTATATTTCTTTACGTTTAGAAGCTGAAGATGCTTCTATATGTGACGCCGGGTACAATGTGAAGAAAGGACGTAGATTCCAGAAAAAAATACGTCGTGGTAGAAAAAAGTTGGACGATCCTTCGTGGGGACCAAAGAAAGATCCTGAATATAGAGCAGATGAATTAACAGGACTTTACACTCCTTGTCACAGCAAAGATAAAAAGGTACAAACCGCCTTGTGATTTTTTATTCGGTTTTATTGCTTTCTTTTTCAAATTTTAGGTTTGTGGGAAGATTGTAAAACCAATTAACAATGAACAAATGGATACTGACGATTTAGTGAAAAGTCTCATTCAACAGGAAACTGAAATTCTAATGAAACAATCGAAAAAACATAAACATAAGGACAAGAAAAAAGAAAAAGACCCAGAACATAAAAAACACAAGAAGCGTAAGTTGAAATAACAATTTCATATACCAAAATGTTAATTTTTTTTTTTTGTAATTTTAGGTAAACATCGCGAAGAAAAAAGTGAGCATAATAAAGAAGCCGAAGGGGCATCGATGTCCAAAAACGAATCAGTTGAAACAATTCAAAAAGAAAATCCTGAACAAAAGAATATTGATGATATTATACGAGCAGCTGAAGAAGAACACGAACAAAAACTGCTCAAAGAAGCTCCGATTCCAATAATTGAACAACCATTAACTCCGACCCCAAAAGTTAATCAAATTTCAACAACAAACAGTTTTCTGAAAAGTTATAGAAGACCAAAGGAAATGCCAAAGGTGGTTACTAATAAAATTGAAACTATAAGGACTTCAAAAGGTATTATAACAGTACTCGAACCGAAATCTGTGATACCTAAACCGATACCAAAGTTGGAACCGACATTAACAAGTTCTAATACCCTACAATCGACGATGAAACCTTTTGCTCCAGTTTCTCATAAATACGAAGTAGCTTTCTTAGATTTCTTACAAAAACAAACAAATAATGCAATTGCTCCAAAGAAATCCCCAGCGAAAAGAGGTGATTTCGATAGGTACAATAAACCTAAAGTTTTACAGACAAATATTTCCAAAACTATATCATCACTTCCAAAAGACATTAGAATAACTTCTACGGTGTCTAGTAATTCGATTCCAACAACAATCCAATCGAATACCGTCAATAATAAATTGCAAGGAAACTTAAATTCCCCACAAAATAAATTCACCAATAGCACCCATGCTTCTATAAATGGGGTACAAACAAATTCTCTTAACCAACAGTGTCAAGCTCCCCAATTACCTTCAAACGGCGTTGTACACAACTTAAATCAAACTCAATCCGGTTCAAATATGCTTGGAACAATTTTAAAATCCCCTATACAAGCAAAGACAGTTGCAAATAATCAACAACAGGTGAAAACTACTATGTCAGTCAATCAGCAGGTTCTTTCAAAACCGGTATTGACTAATAATGTCGTTAACAGTAATATTCATCCATTAACTACACCGGTAGCAGTACAACCTGTAAATAACACTACCGTTAATGTGAGTACAGAAGAATCTTGCCAATCGGAGCCACCTGCTAGTACTCCAGGTAAAAATTTGTCAAAAAAAATTATATAAAATGAAAATACGTTTTTTATTGCAGGTCCAGTATTGCAAACGATGCAAAAAATGGAACTACCCGTACTGACTCAACAAATGCCTCAGTTATCCGTTCCAGAATCGTTTACAGATTATGAAGACATGCCTAAATTGGGATCCCCGGCCGTAGCAACGAAAGTGAATCTATCTGAATTAGATCGCAGAGAAGAAGCCGTCAAAGGCTTGCTGGACATGTATTCGGTGAATATTGAAAAGACGGCAGCGACGCCTGCGTTGGAAAAAGAGGATTCCCCGCCTAAAAAATTCAAACCGAATTTAATATGGACAAATCACAAGTATTACACAACTTTTAGATGCGAAACTGTTTATGATAATGCCGATAGGTTTTATCCCATGACTGGGATTCCCATACCGTCAGATAGTAATAAAAAAGTAGTAGTAGAACCGATTCCTACGATAACTAGTAATATAACAGCACTGGAAGAAGAAGAAGAAGAAGAAGAAATTGAAGATGTAGTCGAGAAAGAAGAAAAAGAGCGAATTTATGTGCAAGAAAATGATCTCTCGAATGAAATAGCAACTGAAATCGAAATCCAATCTTCTGGTAATACGTATTCTGATCAAGATGGTTCTTCTGATGATTCTTCTTCCAGTGATTGCGAATCTGATTGCGAGAAATGTAAAAAATTGAATAGTACCGAGGAAATAGTACCTTTAAATACCGACGAAGATATTAAAGAAAATCTAAAATCCAAACGTGGCGCGCGTCAAATTAGACGCGTAAAGAAACCGGCTATTCCAAGAATATTTGGTAAAACGAAGGGAAAACGGGGTAACTCCAAATCAAGATTGTATTTATCGGAGATTATTTTCGGCGTAAAGAAAAAGGGTAGGCCGAAAAAGAACGATCAGATACGGTATCAGGTACTAAGGAATTTATGTAAAAAAAAATGTTTACCTTCAAATAAAAAAAATTGTAAAGACGGAGAATTGAGCGAATATTTGATGTACAAAAAAGCTCATTTCACACCGGCCGAATGTTACGTGGACACTAAAGATGTTTTGGATAATTTCAGTAAGGACATTCAGGATTATTTGAAATCCGGTTTGACGTTGTTTAACGTCGGTTCTATTCCCATAGAAGAATGTTCTAAATTGACAAATTCGGAATCTTTTGAACCAAAAGATGTCGAAATCGGTCCAAAAGTAAGTTCATATTTATATCCTCTTATCTAGAACTATTTACGCCCTTCCGAACGTCATAGTACTGGAATTTCAGTTTTTATTCTTTTATACGTTTTTTCCACTTTTTCTCATCCTTTACTCTTCCTCTTTCCCGGGCTACTTGTAGCTAATTAAATATACTAAACTATTCACTAACATAACAGAACAGGACCGGCTTCACGGTCTATATAATCGAGTTTTTAAGAATATAAATGGTGTTTATTATTGTATTTTGTTGTTGTAGAATAAGCCGATAAAAGTGAACGAAAAAGTTTGGGCGAAACATAAAAATGGAAGATTCTACCAGGCCAAAGTGATAGACATTAAGTGCGAATCGAACTTGTGCGTTTTTTTCCCGGTAGATCAGAGTTTTTCCAAAGACGTTAGATTAAGCGACGTTGTCGGTTTTGAAACTATGCCGAATCCAGTTTTGGGTCAAAGATTGAAAATCAGATGGATAGACGGGCATTCGTACGACGCCGATTACATGGGAAATGTAGATAATTACATTTTCACTGTGAGTTCATTTATTTTTATTCGATTGTATATAAAAATGTAATTAGATAATTGTTGAAGCTCCACACTACGTAAAGGGTTTCTCAACGGTGACTATTTGCTCGAAAGCTACTATTTTCATTGAAACTGTACTATTTTGAATGAAGAATCATAATCTGCACTATTATATATCGTACTTTTGTTAAATCTTATCGCACTAATAATTATGTTCACCAATAAATAAACGCCTATTTATACAAAACGGATTTCTCGATAATTCGGTTTCTAGAATGTAAACAAAAATGCCAAATTTTATATTCCATTAAAATAATGAAACAGGACCGGCTTCGCCGTTTGAAATAAAAAACCTAACCTATAAAAATTTTCCATTTTAATAACAAGCATGTTGTATTGTATTATTTTAGGTTTTATTCGAAGACGATTCTAAGTGTCACTTACAACAAGATAGTATTTTTGGTATAACCGAAACCATACCAAAGCGAATTTTGTCGAAATTGGTGAGTAGTTGCTCTGATATCACAGCCAAAGAGGACGAATGACCCCATCATCTCCCTAAAGTAATTATATCCAAATTTATACTAAATTTTTTTTTGGTTAATTCCATTTTTATTTTTGTAGTGTTTTTGATATACGT
Organism: Diorhabda sublineata; assembly: GCF_026230105.1. NCBI lineage: Eukaryota > Metazoa > Arthropoda > Insecta > Coleoptera > Chrysomelidae > Diorhabda > Diorhabda sublineata. Next base: position 1,800,886 of record NC_079479.1, read on the forward strand.
TACATTATATTGAAAATTTTTTATACCCCCTAATATTTTGATTAAAAATCTTTGATATAAATTCAATATAATGGAACGATCAAATGTAGACCTTAATTTATATATTTTTTTTTCAATATAAAATCTGATGTGGCTTTGGTGGCGATAGATGGAGTTGTTGACGTTTTTTTTTATAATAAAAAATTGTTTAAAATATTCTCCTGCTACACATCATATTAAACCACAAATAATTAGGTTTATTTTTGATTTAAATTGTAACAAAATTTTTATTTAAACAATTTTTTATATAAACGACAAATTATATTTCCTTATAAAATTTATTTCTCAGTCGTAATAGGATTGGTTAACGAATAAAGAAAAGGGTCTTCCCCCCTGTTATGCTGGATATTGCTCCTGCGGGGTACTTGAATTCTACTTAGCCTACAGCTAGTTTATGTCTAATCGTATCTTCATCTCTATGGTACCAATTAATAGAGTCTTACATTTAAGTTAGCTTAGAGTCATTGAGCACATAGACCTTCTGATATTACCACCGATGTCCTTTGAGAAGCCAAACAAACGCTTTTGATGTCATCAGGCTTCCCAAGTCTGCAGTTTCTTTCTCCATACGCCAGGGTCACTCTGGATAATCCATGATGCTCAGGTTGTGATGACCAAGTCCGATCACTAATCAGATTTTGCTCCTTTTTAATTGGAGGGTTTTGGGTCCGCTGGTGAGTATGTCGATTCCAGTCCGCTTGGAGTCGCGAGCCACCAAGTTGTCCTGGTTAAATCTAGATGGCTTTTAAGTGGAATTCTTCTCTTCGAGTATCCTCAGGGTATTTTTGGGAACCGAACTCCAAATGAAGATCCCTGGTTGATGAATTTTTTCATAACTTTGGTTTGGCTAGGACTAAATCAATCGGATGGTAGTTGTTGGGGACCGAATAAACTAATATAGGTAGTAGGGGGGTAGTAGGTTGAGGTAGTACGTATTGTTTTTTTCATTTATTTTCCTAAAATTTGTAACACACGTTCTAATATGTATTTATTTAATATTTTCAGTCGTACGCTAGCGATATGCATCACCGGGAACATCTGTATGATTTGGAACGTACTTTGCCTGATAAAAGGCCTGTTAAACGAAAAGTATTTGATAAAAATGACTAGTTGTAGGTAATTTTTAAAATTTTGTTTTGAAGACTGAATTCCAACTTAGTAATATTCGCTTTTTTACAAAATTCCTTATTAATATGGTGAAAGGAACTTTTTCAATAAAAAAAAAACTACACTTGTCTTTGTTTCAGAAAGATTCGATTTATTATATTCGATTCTGACCTTGATAATAAATGATTGTCTTCATATAAGTGTGTGTGTGATATTTATTTCAAGTGTATATATAAAGAAAAATTCTAATTAGTCAATTTAGTTTCTTGTAAAAACGATGAATTGTAAAATAGCTTCAATTATATCGAAAGTATTAAATTGTTCTCACCGCAACCACCGTTTGCTTTTAATACGTTCCCTTCATCCCTATGTCGATGAGTTTAATACAAAAAAAAACTGAGTCTCACTATATATATTTTTTATTAGACATATTTATAAATAAAGAAAAAATTTTAAATCAAATAAAGGGATTAAAAAGTAGTGATAACTGAAAATAATTTCAAAAATCACTCGAAACACAATAATTAATAGAAAATATAAGGTAAAACTGATTAAATGGAGTGTTTGGCTAATTCTGTTAATTCAAACAGTAATAAATTTCAGCATCTCCACGTTTTCGGTTTAGTATCTTGCAACACAATTGATAGATATGTAACAAATCATCCCGGAATACAAATAAAGGAATAGGTAGTTGAGTCCATAATCACCGAAGCATTTTCATTAGAAAAAATCGTAGTAACCTCGTAGAGGCATTCAGCTGTATTTTCGTACCAAATTATGATTCAAGTATATCAGATATCAACTGAAGCAACAACATGACAATTTCTTTATCGGAATTCAGTAGTAAAATCAGATAGGAAACTAAGAAAAATGACCAAATAGACATAAAATCACCACCCGGATCTCATGTTCCACTGGTTGATCTTGTTTCTTTACAACAACCGAAGTCTTGAACCAAATCAAAAGGAAAATAGATGCTAGAAGAAACTGCATTAAAAAGACTGGGGAAAAGTTGGAGAAACGGGGAAAACTAATAAATGAAGAAGGATACTAACTGGGGGAAACGAAATCAAATAAAGAAGCTGCAAAAAATTTCTAATAATGAAAAAAATTAAGAAAGGCTGAAAAAAGTGATAAACAAAGAAAACTAAAACTAAAAAGAAGTTGAAGAAACTGAGGGAAACACTGAAAAATAGAGAAACTGGAAGAAACTGACAAATAAAGAAGAAAATCTGAAAAAACTGGCAAATAAAGAAAAGCTGGGGAAAACTGTAACAAATAAAAAAATTGAAAGCTGCAAAAATTTCCTAATTAAGAAAAATATTGAAAAGAAGCTGAAGAAAACTGAAAAGAAATTGACCGATAGAGAAGAAAACTAATAAGACGCTGAATTTGTTCTAGGGAAAAGTGTAACAAATAAAAAAATGTCTATAATAGAGAAGAAACCTTGAAAGGAAGCTAAAGCAAACAATGGCAAATAAAAAAAGCTGAAGAAACTTGGGAAAACGGACAAATAAAGAAGAAAATTAAAGAAAAACTGACACAAAGAAGAAAATTAAAGAAAAACTGACAAAAAAGAAGAAAACTAAAAAGAATCTGAATATACTGTGTCTGTACGGTCATGAAATCTATGGGAAAACTGTTTTTCGTTCATTTAGGAAACATACAATAGATAAAATGGAAAAAAAGGTTTGCCAAATAAACGAGTGTCTATTATTCCGATCATTGCCACCGATTTAATCAAATCGAACTAATTATTTCAACAAATTTCAATGATAACCTACAATAAACGACCTTTACATTCTAAAGAAGCACAATGGCAGTATAGAACTCTGCCGGGTACGCTTCCTATATCATAATTATAATTCCACGTCAGTTCAGTACCGGCCCTTATGAACTGAGACGAAAAGAACGATACCCACGGGTAACGGGGATCGTGAGTATCGACGAATACGTTTTGGACGAATACGTTCGGCGAACAGGAATGCTGCAACAAAAACAACGACAATTTAATCTCTACATTCGTTCATTGATATATTGTAAAGATGTTAGGTTATGTTATTCTTCTTTTCCCGTTTAAATATATTGGGCCTCGTTTATCGAATATTGACAGTTAAGTCAATTAATCGAGTTGAACTGTGTTGTTCTAGATAAACTTACATTTAAAAATCTCCCTATATTTCCGGCATTTTTGGCGTCCATTACGTATACGCATTCGTCGTCTCCGAATAATTCTCTAACCGACGTGTATTTAGGTCCTTTCTCATCTAAACCACTCGCTTTGGGATTGAAACTCAAAACTTCTCTACCCTCTAGAAAAATAGGAAAAATATATAGGGGATTGTTTGCCAATTGATGTGAGGAACGTACCGTCTTCTTCATCGCTAATTGTAACAGTTTCAATATTTGAGGATAATCCTTCTAATGATGTTTTCAAATCAGTTCTAGGTTCTACTATTTCCTGTTTCACTTTTACCGACGAATCTTGCTTGGTTTCGGTTTTATTATCTTCCTTTTTAGATTCTGTTTCCAATTTTGCATCTTCTTCGTTCCGTCTTCTAAGTCTTGTCCTAGTAAAAAGAAAATTGTAATCGAATCAAATAAACACAAAAAATAAATAATAATCATCACACCTGATACTATTTTCTGCCATTCTGGCCGTTATCCTGTCAGGATGACTAGGTGTGAAATCGTTATCTTCTGAATAGTTGTATCTCCTATATTTTCCATTACTGAATCTGGTAAAAGATTCTTCTTCTTCTTCGTCTTCTGGTGGTGTGTTTCTTTGATTGTACCTTTCTTCTTCCTCTTCTTCTATTACTTCGGCTTCATAATCTTCCTTGTATTTTTCAACTGTTTCTATATAATCTAATTCGGCAAAATATTCGTCTCCGTATGCCATACCATCCTATATAATAAAAAAAATGAGACTTGACATTCTTGTTTCAAAAAACTGTCATATATACATTGTGTCCACTTGATTTTGAACCACACGGGAGTTTTTCATCATCATCTTTATCATCATCATCATCCTATATAATAAAAACAAAATGAGACTGATATTTTGGTTTAAAAAAAATGTGTCCAGTTGAATCAGAACCATATGGGAACCTTTCAAGAAAAAAGTATACAGGGTTTGTCAAAAAATGTAAATTAGAATTGTGGGATGTCTTCGGTAGGAACCTGCTACGGTGAAAGTCAGGTGACCCCATTATTTAATATTGCGTGTTTAGAGTCTCCAATATGGTTGATGTTGTTGAAATGCAACGTTTTGTGAACTTACTTCGTTTGCCATGGCTTCCGTATGGATTGTACCGGCGTATATACAAATGAAGCTACCCTGCGGAACGTCATTCAAACATCTAATGCCCCAACCTCGATTGTGAGTTCGAAAAACTTGAAGTTTCAAACTCATCGGATTCTGGACTACTCTATTTAGACAAGTAGAAGAACAGCTACACCTGAAAATATAAATTTATCATTTTAAACTTCAATTAATAATTAAATTGTCTACGTACCTACTGTTACATTCATAAATTCCTGTAATTACTTGTTCCGGTAAACGTCGGTATATATAACCAACAGAATTTGGATCGATATCTTTACCAATATATTTGGCACCTTCCAATGTTAATTTCCAACAAGAACATTTGGTTTTGTCCTTAAAAAAATAAAAAAGGATTCTCAGGGTTATGGAGAAAAAATTAATTGTCAAATTTGACAGGAAATAACAGTTTATAGTTTGATTTTTGTCTGAATACATTTTAGTGTTTTTTTTTTTTTGATAAATTTGGGGTCTTTAGAACTACTATCTATCATGAAAATATCAAATTATCTGGTGTATCTCAAAATAACTCTTCTTTGGATCATAGTGGTTACCGTAGAACTAATAAAAATTCATTCCTTGGTCAAAATATGTGAATAGATTTTGTTTTAACTATTATATTGGTCAACACTATATAAATAGGAATGTAGTTGATACGAATAAACTTACTATACAATCGTCATCGCAATCACAACCGCACAAAAAGTCTTGGTCTAAATTCATGTGGACACCTTCCATGGGAACTCTTTTTATGGAATAATTACAGAAATCTAACATTTCGTTATTGATTCCGTTGATAACGGGTATGGGGACTTGTTCCATTCCTATAAAAAAAAATGTTTATTTAAAATTAAAACTATTCTCTACACAATAAACAACTTTATAAATTTAAAACCCAAGAACTTTTTGAGATGATTATTCAAGTTTTTAAAAGAGACATTTGAACTACTATCAAGTGTAGAAACCCATCAAGGTTACGTTCTGAAATAGCTTATTGTCAGTAGTATTTTTCATCATGTAGAAAGTTTCATAAGAGACATTTGAACTACTTTCATAATCTGTAGAAACTAATTGAGGTTATGTTCTGAAATAGCAAATTAACTAAAATCGAATCAACAAGAAGAAACAATTCTACAAATTTGAAACACAAAAAAGGACATTTGAACTACTTTCATAATCTGTGGAAACTAATTGAGGTCACGTTCTGAAATAAACTATTAACTAAGAACAACAAAAAAATTAAATTTATAAACAATAACAATTTCCATTTATAATTAGGGGTTCGTCATGTTGGTTTTGGTAATAATCAAGTACCTAGGATTAAATTCACAGGATAACCCACTAATATTGATTCTCTACAGACAGAAACAACTATATAAATTTAAAACACAAAGAAATGACTTTTGGGATTACGATTAGTTTTAAAAAGAAATATGAACTACTGCCATGAAATGGTGAAGTTTATTAATGTTAGTTCTGAAATAGCCTATTGTGAGTTAGTTTTTTTTGTTGGATATCATTATTTAAAAAGTTTTTCAAAGCAGACATTTGAACTACTGCCATGAAATGTTGAAAATAAACTAATCTAAAAATATTAATAATCACCTCTAGATAGATCTTTTGGATCCGGTACACAATCGACGCTGAATTCCGCCAAACACCTAACCATGTGATTGAAATCGAATAAATCCACCGTCATTTCACATTTGGTCTCTCGAAGGTAATAATGAACTTCTGCTATATTTCTGAGCTGTCTTCCGCAAGGTGCTTTATAAACAATTTCTTTTCTACCTTTCCCTTTCATCGACATCCGACCCCAACCGCACAATAATGGTTTAGACAGAGGGTTATGTCCGCGAAGTTGACTAAAGTTGTGTGTAAGGAACTCCTTGCATTTAACGGAACAAGTGTGCGGTTTGTATTCTCGTTTTATTATTACTTGGTCCCGTGGTGTAAAATACTGCAAAAATAATAATTTGTTGAAATAATTTTGTATGTATCGAGAGGTTACATTCCCTGTACTATTGAGCTCCTTCTTCTTCTTCTTTTTCTTCTTCTCGGGATCTTCTTTTATACCTACATATACCCTAATCTATTCTAAATTAATTGAAAAGTGTTTTTGTTATTTATGTAAAATGTAAATGTTTGTATGATATGTAGAATACAAAAAAGTGGTTTTTCACAAAAAAAAACTTATGTAGTTTATTATAATAATTTATTGGAGGTACGTTTCTTGGTGCATAACAAAAGTTTTAAAGGAGACATTTGAACTACTATCAAGTGTAGAAGGTTACGTTCTGAAATAGCCTATTGTAGTAGTAGTGTTCATCATGTAAAACGTTTCAGAAGAGACATTTGAACTACTTTCATAATCTGTGGAAACTAATTGTGGTTACGTTCTGAGTTATTCTCCTACACTGAGACAAGTTTGACAGTATGAGGCTTTAGTTGTATCAAACATAGATCCTGTACACTAAGTTTTGTTTCAAAGCTCCCAGAATGTTGTTAAAGAAGTGTTTTTGGTCACGGTATAGTGTTTTTTTCCATATAACACCTTGTCCAATAAATTATTAAAATTTAAACGCATTATTTAACTTGATACTCACAATATACAGCAAATTTTCATAATTTAACATTAAAATATTAACTTCATAGATACTTCTCATTAATTGTTACAACCTAGAAATTTTTATTTTTGTATCCTACAAATCTTACCGTGCTTACCATGATTTTGCTGGTTGGTCCTGTCATGTTGACGGGAGTATTGTTAACCGGTGGAAGGAATGGTACAGCACTAGGTACCGGTATGTTATTTTGTGGCCTAGTGGTACTTTTCCTGGCAACCGCTCTAACGTTATTCGTTGGAGATTCTTGATTTTGAGCCTGACTGGTGGGTACGTAGTCGTCGTTTCTGGTATATTGCACAACAGTTGCAGATTCATTCTACAACAAACAATAAATATAGAAAAATTTTTAGAATGGTAAGTTTTACTAACATGTCCTATTTTCCTTGAAGTTCGAACTCCGGTATGTCGGTTTGTAGCGGCTTGTTCTTCTCTAAATAACGGACTCAACCTAGAGGAACCCCTGTAAATCCATTCGGTTCTATTTAAACCATCGAAGAACACTTGTGCCAACGAACAATCCACATTAACCACAGTACACAACCACCATTTACCTAAAATTTTTTGTTTTTTGTTTAAAAATAAAAATTAACATCAAAAAACAATTTTCAATACTCACCTTTATATTCAACTTTCACGGTTTGATCTTTGGCTAATTTCACCATAGGTCTGTCTTGACTTTCTAAATATTTTTTTATGAACGGTCTACATTCCACGTGTAGGTCTTCCCAAACGTTCGGACTGGCTTCCAAAACCAGGTTTACACTCAAATAACTCACATATTGAGAATAACCAATGTCGAAAAATATTAAATATCTAAAAAATAGTAAAACAGAATTAAAATCAAGCAAAACTACTTTTTAATTGAAGTTAGTTCTAAAATACCCTAATGTGTGTGGTAGTTTTCTTTTTGCATATCATCACAAAACAAGTTTTTCAAAGGAGACATTTGAACTACTACCGTAAATTGTGAAAGACCATTGAGGTTATGTTCTGAAATATCCTATTGTGAGTAGTAGTTTTCTTACTGTATATCAAGAGTTTGAAAGGAGACATTTGAACTACTGGAATAAAGTGAAAAAGCCTATTGAGGTTAGTTTTGAAACAGCCTATTGTGAGTGGAAGTTTTTTGTTGGATATCAACATATAAACAGTTTTTCAAAGGAGACATTTGAACTACTGCCATTGAGGGCAAAAACTACTTTTTAATTGATAATTAAATAAATTATATATTTTCTGTAAAAGTCTCCCAGACAGAAATACTGGCAAACGTAAGATTTCTAGTAATGAATCTGGAAAGGAAACAAGGGGACCGATAGGCCAAATTTAGTTGAAAGAGAGACTGGATCACCAGGAAAAGTTCCTCCAAAGTTTCTTGGGTCATTTTCACTTCCGAAAGCATCTAAATAGATTGGGTAGTAAGAATGAATGTAGGTTCTACTGAAGAGATCTCACATACTGGAGGGTAGATGATAAAGCAAAGAGGATATCTAAGGTCATAGTAAATACGGAAAGATAAATTTTAACTTACCTAAATCTATTTCCCTCGAAAGGTTGTTCTCCCACGATTCCAGCGTAGTAAGGATCATTTCTGGGTTTCTTAGCCTCTCCTACATTACCCACTTCTTTAAATATCGAAACTACCCTTGTACCAACAGGTAAACGGTATTTACAATAATGCAACCAAGCTATATTTTTGCCGCTAACTATACGTTCTTTTTGTTGTTTCAGTTCAATTAATTTATAATAAGTAGTCATGTATGATTGGCCATTGTAAATGCTACCTGGTAATATGATCGTTTGTAAACGTCCCTTTACCCAAGTAGTCTGGGAATTTTCTCTCGCTATATAAAATATATCACCTGAAATTATTATTTTCTTATTTAGACTTCCCATTTCGAAATCAGAACTATTTAAAACAGTTTTTGAATCGATTACTTACCAATTTTCGGATCAACTCTTTCGATTGGTAAAGCTGGTGGTAAGTCTTTTGGTATTTCGATATCTTGGGGTGGTGCTACTTTCGGACTGTTCGAATTCCCCAGATCGTCCAATTCTACATAAGATACCGGTTTGTGAGACCTGGTACTTTTCCTTGGGCTCAAATCAGCTGCTGCTTCTAAAAAATCGTTACACCATGATAGGTAAGAACCCTTATTATATATGAGAATGGTTGAAACAGATAAATTTTAATGAAAACAAATTAATATACTGGATACAAGATGAAACAATTAAATTTTTAAAATATACAATGACAGTTTACGGATAATTAATATAATAATAAACAGAGACTAAGATGATGATCATAAGTCGAAAGAAGATAAGATAAAATTGGAAAAATCAAATTAGAGAAGGTAAAAAGTTTTGAATACCTTGAGGTGACTTTAACACAACATGGAAAACTGGAACAAGAGCATCAGATGATTCTTCAATGCAATTAGGACACGGTTCTAACCAAAAAGGAAATACCGAAATAATAAAAAATATGTGAAAAATGTAGTCGAGTTAACATTTGGATTAAAAATATTAACTTGTACAGAAAAAAAAAGCAAAATACAGATTATAGAAATGAAATTTCTAATAAAAATAGAAAAGTAAACAATTCTTGGAAGTACAAACTTATAAAAATAAAAAAGAAAGAACCAGGAATCAGCTGTACAGGTGAAATAAAAAAATTCAGAAGAAAAATTAGGAATAAGATGGTAGAAAATAAAACAAGACACAGGAATGGAAAATCATAGAAATCGCATCAAAAAAAGGAAAAAAGCATCAGGATTAAGTTAATGTTGAATAAAGAACCCTCATTTTTTATTATAAACAAATATTGAGTTAAATTCAAGTAATGAGTTTTAGCAATAAATATCATAGTAATGCTACTGTAAGTAATAAAAAGAATAATTATAAATTTTTAATAAATATATTTCTACTTACCAGTCCGAATAGTTATATTAGGAGAAATTGTATGATCGTCTGTTATTGAAAGACCTTTCAATATTTTAAAATCGGGCCGGAAGTAATTATATAAATCCAATTGTATCCGATCTAAGAAGTATCTAATTTCTGTAACGGATTTCGACATTTCCTCATAATCCTCTGAAATAATCAAAATTATTTATAAGAATATAAAAACCAAAATAATTTACTTACTTTCTAATTTTTTGTTTTCATATTTCACAAAATCAGTTTCCATTTTATATCGATTTTTAACTCTGTAATTAACTAGAGTCTTTTCAATAATATCATCAATATTTTCGCTGATAAAATCGAATTTTTCTTGATCTATATATTCGACGTTTTCTTTATCTTCTTCCTCCTCGTCATCGCTATCTTCGATTTGTAAAGTTTCGTTGATTAGAGGATAATCGCATTTAAGAACTGATTCCTTATTTTTTAACTGGGTACAGAGGTTATCGAAGTCCTGAATGGATTTGAAGTAGCAATTTTGACAAATCTCTTCTTTGAAACTTTTAGAACGTTTTACTCTGTAATAAGATAAGCAGAAATCTGGTGCCAGAATAAAATCGAAATCAGTACCAGCACAACTGCTGTTCAAACACCGGACGCTATTATGTTTATCAACTAAATCAATTATGTCTTCTACTGGATTTATTTCAGCGGTATTGTTTGCCACTGGTTCCTCTGTAAAAAATATTATTACTAAATACTAAAATAATTTATTAGATGTAAAATAATGATTCATATCCAGAGCTGGATTTGGTATTTTGACGCCCCTAGATCCAGTAATTTTTCCCATCCCTTAGTCTGGTTAAAGTTACTATTCTAAAAACCTTTTTTGCTTGAACACCACTTCAAGTTGCAAACCAAAGAACTAATTAAAACATCAAAAAAAGCAGAATTACAAAAATTTTTAGAAAAATACAAGGTCTCTAAACCTCTAAAAAACATTGAAAAATATGAGAATGGAAAAACATAATGGAGAAATATTATTATAAATGAAAGAGGAAATCATATAAAGGTGGTAAGAAAAATCACTCAATAATGAATTAGAACATAAAGAATGGAAAAGAACCAGGATATATCAAAGTAACTTCAGAAATGATCAAAAATATGGGACGAAAAGGAAAAGACATGTTGTTTTATATTTTTAATAATGCTATAGAAGATGAGACAGTTCCAATAGACTAGCAGGAGGAGTTAATAGTATAATTTTCAAAAAAGGTGATATAAAACACGACAATAACTACCAAGAAATAACATTAATTAGTAGTGATGAAAATGATGGAAAAAATATTAGAAAAAAGAATCAGATTAACAGTGGAAAACACTCGAATAATCTCAGTGGATTTCGAATGGGAGGAAGCACTTGAGATCATGTAAAACAAATCACAGAAAAAATAATAAAAGAAAAAGAAATTGAGGTAGACCTAGGCCCTAAGTGAAGTTCAAACTTCAAATGTCAGATATCACATTTTATAGACAGCGTTTACTGATAAACTTGTTTAAACGTTACTGGCAGGAAATTGTTCACATTTTTACCACATTGTAAAGGGTTTTGGGGAAAATGATTCAAGATTTACACTTTATATTTGATAAACTCGACGACAACGTTGATGATGAAGTATTTTCATCATCGAGTGTTGAAACAACAAATTTTTCTTACCAACTTCCTTCATAGGTTCCTCATCATCATCCAAAACAACAACATCATCAACGGCAGACTCTACTGGTTTGTCTGTTGTATTATCTACCGGTGTATCACCAAGTAAGTTGTTTGTTATATTCTCATTTGAACTAATTATCTCAGCTGCTAATTCTTTAGCCGTAACGTCGTTTTGTTTTAACGTATTTTGTGGGGTTGGATAAACTTTGGGATCTATTATATGGTTGATTTGTTGTAGAGGTGTAGGGAATTCATCAGCTTTACGTTCGATTATACGAGCTGCCGGAATTGAATCATCAATTTCCATAAAATCGTCTTCATCAACATCCATTTTCGTTAATATTCTGAACAATAACAAGGAAGAATTAGCGTAATTAAAATTTATACCTTAATCAAGAAAAAAAAATTGAAAAAGAATTGAAATACTTGTTTATAAGCCAACTTGTGTTTGTAATAAATTGACATTTGATAGATGAAACAATTGGGATGGGGATAGACTACTAAGCATCCTAGGTTATAGGAAAAATGTAATAAAAAATTGTATTGTGCTGGAGATTAAAATTTTAATAACTTTATTTGACCACATATAAATACCTTTTTTCGCGGGTCGATTCAGAATAGATTCCGAATCAGTATGTAACCAATTTAGGACAGTTATACTGAGCTCCAGCATATAAATCTACGAGTCTATTTTACCGCGTAGCTTTTACAAATAATACCAATTTTGACCATTGGTAATCTATCGCTATTCAACTTCATTTGATATTAAAAAAACTTGAATAGGAGATTGATAACCTTCGGAAAAAAGGCCATAGTTAGATCGGCCATATTGGAGATTATTACTAGCTGCGCGTTGCCAGACGTAAGATAATTTCCTAGCATTTTCACATAATATCAAAAGTAGGAATGCGTAATATATATATATCAATAGTTCATGAAGTAACGATTTAAGGATAGTATCGATATATTTCATCCGATATAACGAATATTGAAGAACATACTTTTACTGGTACCTTGTGTAAAAATAAAATGTAAAACTCTTTTATATTATATAACCACCTATAGGAGCCGACTGCAAGCCAAAAGAGTGAATAAAATTTTGTTTATTCAAGGTCTAAAAAAAATTTATTGGGAATTAAAAATAATTTAAGTCGATTTTTATTTACTATTCTTGTTGTTACTTAGATCAATCAGATCCTTGTCAAATAATTAATATTACTGATTAGCAAAATATGAAACATACATTTTTTTCGATATACTGATACGTTTCTAACGATATATCGTAAAGTATCGATGGTACACTTGGATATATCGAAAAATTATCGATTTTTTTGCATAAACATCCCTAATCAAAAGTAATATAATTTAATATTTAAGAAATACTTTTGCATCATAACAAACCAAAAAACATTTTTCAGATGTACTTATATTAAAATAAAAACACAATATATTAATTTGATTTTATTCTTAATGTACTACAGGATTTAATGGTTCTGCTTTAATGTTTGCTAAATTGAGTCTATTGTCGATGTCTTCGTCAATTAAACCGATTAGAGCCCTGAAACGATAAACATTATAATTTAAATCATTTATTTTAAATTATTTACTTACACATTATCTCCTCTTATTATATGTAATCCTAACATTACTTGTTCTACTCCCGTTGAAGTCGAATATACTCGTTCATGAGATTCATCCAAAATTATATTAATAGTTTGATCAAAACCCTTCAAAGTACCCTGAAAAAAAAATTATCGTTTATATTTAAACATATATATTAAAACAAAATACTTACAATGAAATTTCTTCCATCCGTTGTTATTATAGAAACAGTATCTGTTCATTTTATAAGGAAAAAAAGAAGTAACGAACGATATATATAAAAAAAATGTATTTAAAACATAAGCAATATATTTTTTATAAGGATACGGTTAACGAATGAATCCAAACCAGAAGCCATTTCATATAATTTATTTGAATACTATAATTATATTAAAAATGATAAAATATAAACCAAGCAAAACAAAGTACGAGGTTATGTATGCATAAGAATTTGTAGGGTAAAAAGAAGAACGCCATGACAGTTTACGTCAAATCGATCGAATGAACACTGAGAAAAAGAAGACGAAATAAAAAATTTCGTGACATCGCCCATCGGCATATGATCGGTATCGGCATATGTCATCATCGTCATTAGTGTTTCCACAAAAGAAAAGTTTTTTTACGATAAAATAAATCATTGAAATTGAAGATGAGCAGTGATTTCGTATGGGCAATTAAAAACGGCGATCTGGAACAAGTAAAAGATATAATAGAAAAAAAGGTTTGCCGTTATTTATGTGGTAAATATGTAAATCCAATAACTTTCCTTATTCCAGGCTGTAAATGTAAATGAAGAAGTACAGGGGCGACCGCTTATTTTGTACGCTGCAGATTATGGACAAGCAGATGTTATAGAATATCTGATTTCAGCTGGAGCCGATGTTAATGTAAGTGACAATAAAAAATATAAAATTTATTTCTAGTAATCTTGGTTAATTTATATTCATCTATTATAATTTTTAATTTTGAAACAATTTAGGTTGTGTATTATTGTTTTCTCGTAATACCAGTTTATTTATGATTTAGTTGTTTTATATTCCAGACTAAAGATAAATTTGGTATAACAGCCATCCTGGCGGCGATATGGGAAGGTCACAAGGATTGCGTCAAGCTGCTGTTAGACAAAGGAGCTAGGAAAGACGGTGTTGCTCCTGATGGAAAGACTTATATGGAATCGACAGAAAACAGTGAAATCCGACAACTGTTGTCAACTTAAAACGCTCCCAAATTTTTTCAAACATGACAAATAATTCAGTAGAGCAGTTATTTTTTTTTTTAATTTATTACCTAGTCTAGTGAGTTGAATAGGTTATTTGCAGTTGAAAATTATCCAGACAAGCAGAAAACAACAAATCATTGTTTGCAACAGATTTTTTGCATTATTTTTTAAATTAAAGCTATAGGTTTATCACTAGATCTATTACAAAATTTTTCAATATTTGGATTTTTCCCTAAAAGAATGTTCTAGCTGCACACAATTTATTATCAGGATTGAGATTATGCTTCATTGTATATGTATTTATGACTGGCATCAAGATATTTCCTCAATAATATTTTTAAAATGTGAATTTAAATGTCATTAATTTTGTATGGAAAATAATACACAATTTTTAAAAATATGATTTCCTACAACCTACGCTTGTGGTTCTTGTCTGTACTTGTTAAAAATTGGCTCTTTGGTCAAAAATAGCTTTTCTCAGCCCAATTTTGTGAAAATGGATTTTTCGATATTGAATTTGGTCTAGTTTGTTCATAAAATAGCTTTTTCTTGGTGTAATTTTGTCAAAAAGTGGCTCAACTTGACCTAGAAATAGTTAAAGTCTATTACGGTTATAAAAATACTATAATCTAGTCGAAAAATGGCGTTTCCTAGTTTAATTTGCTCAAAAATAGACTTTCTCTGGGTTTAATTTGGCCCAAGAATGGGTAATAATTGTTTTTTTTTATCAAAAAATGCCTCTTCAAATCTAATTTGGCTCAAAAATTGTTAAAAATTGGCATTATGGGCTTAACTTTGCCTAAAATTGGCTTTTCCTAATTTAATTTGTTCAAAAATTGACATTTTCTGGGTTTAATTTGGCCCAAAATTAGCTGTTCTGGTCCAAGAATGCCTCTTTAAGTCTAATTTGGTAAAAAATAAGCTTTTCCTATTGTAATTTGGTTTGAAATCATATTTACGTCCAAATAGGTTTAAAAATAGACAAAAAGTGGCTTTTCTCTATCTAATTTGGTCAAGAGGTGACATTTTCAATTCTAATTGGTCAAAAATTAGCTGTTTCCAAGTCTTTAGTTGCAGACCACTTAGAGAAAGAGCAGATTTTTCTGTATAATACCAAACTTCAAATGTACCATGTACCTGTGTTGGTTGTAGGGTATTATTTAATCAATCTCGATGCCTTTCATCTATTTTTTTGCACGTTCCAGCGGTTATTTTCTAGTTTTTGGATTCTACATGTATTTAGAACATAGATAAATGATGTATGTTTGTCCAAAATTTTTAAGACGCACAAATGTCCGGAATACTTGTGCCAATCGAATAAGTAGGAATCTGGAATTCGAATTATGTACATTCCTGCCTCGTCTTTTCTAAATTTTATCATAGGTAAAATTGTATATACTACTGCACAAAGTATTTGGTCTTCCAAAGTTTGATTATCGATCAAATTAGACTCATCTATGTATTCACAACACCTTCCTTAGCTTAGTAATTTTTCAATTGTTGTCTTCTGCCATTCCTCAAGGCTTCCTAAAATTTCGTACCCGCATATCATCTTAGTCGAAAGACTATGGAGATCGGGTCACTTTTTTTAACACCTGGTGTTTATTTGGGATCATTGAATACCTAAAATGTGAATCCTGAACCAAATTAAGTTTCTAGAGGCTATCTGCCCTCAAAATTATCTTGGAAACTGGTAATTAATGCGGAATATTTGATAGCATCAACTTTAGGTTTAGTTTCTAAGTCTAATATGATCAAAAAGTGCATTATTTAAGTCTAATTTGGTGAAAAATTGGTTTTTGTCCTTCTAATTTAGTTAATTTATTTTTTATTTGATCAAAAGAAGGCATTTTCCTTTTTCTTTCTGAATTTATCAAAAACTGACCACTTCTCAGTCTAATATCGCCAAAAAATGCATTTTCTAAGTCTCATTTGGCTTTTAACATTCTAATTTGGTTGAAAAATGAATTTTCTACATCCAATTTCGTCAAAAATTGGCTTTAAAATTTGTTATTTGGTCAAAAAATACTTCCTACAGTAAAGGGCATTTGCTCACTGATTTATCAATGCGAATTCTGAAGCTAATCAGGTCCCAAGGGGCCAAATACAGTCCACATTTTGTGTGGCAATATTTTACATTTTCATAATTTTTCTTTTTATATGTGAATTAACGACCAAATACACCTGAGACCATCGAAAAGACAATAAAATTGTTTTTAATTAAAATATAAACAAAACGGAGCCAAATACTTTTGCGCAACACTGTATATTTGTTAATAAAAAATTATACCTAAAATTTATATTACTTACTATGGGTTTCATTAATTTTAAAATTGGTTTTCAAGATTTTCATGTAAATTGTATGATTCATACATAAATTTTCACTTTATTTATTTTTTTGTTCCAAATTTTATTTTCTTGTGAAGACGAGGAACAGAAACGTGTTATTCACAATCTGAAATATCGCTTAGTATATTATGTACATGTTATAGTTTGTTCTTTGCAGTTATAATTTAAAAACAAGCTACGTTCTTCTTTTGCACAGGATCCTAAATCGTGAGATTTTCGTGTACTCTGAAACCACATTTTGTACGGTGGTGTATGTTGTTTCTCACAAACAATGCCTATTCCATAGACCTAGCGTGATGTCAGGTATCGATCTGAACTGTTACGCTGTTCTAGTGTCCTACAAAGAACAAACTTAACATAAATTGCTAGACTGCTTAATTATTTTTTGGTTGATCAGTAGATTTAAAAATGTAATATTTATTTTATTAAAAATCTTTTTGTATGAAGAGAAATTGTTTTATTTAAAAAAAATCTGATGAAAGCTTTGGAATTCCTAATGTGTCATTGTTTAAGTACGAAACCAGATGTGATGAAGTTACGTTACAAGGACGTAATAAGGGGGCAATGATTACCTGAATAAAGCTCCTCCCCTAAATTCCACGTACAATTAAAGAAGGATGAATTAATTGAAACTAGCTAGGCAACCAAGCTAGCGGCACTATAATCCTTGTTGCGTACAAACTAGAGAAGTAATGATTTAATATTGAAGGAATTTATATTTTTAACATGATTTGCCGTTTATTTAATAATTTCATAAAGAATTCTTGTTCGGTATTTCATGTATGTATGTATAGTATACCTATTTATTCCCTAAATTGAATATTTATATTATTTACGTATTAAATTATAATATTTCTCTAGTAAATATGTTGAAAATTATCATTTCGTCATCAAGACATCGTCATTTAATTACACTAATAAAAATATTTTGCAATAACGTACGTTTATGTAGGATTATTTACTTTTTTGTAGGTTTCAATTTAGAAAGCACATTCTATTTTTAAATTGATAAACTTTTAAGCGGCAATTATTTAGTGTGGTGTAAACCTGCCGTAATCAGACTGTTCTGCGTCTGATTTTGCGCATAGATTTAAGATCAAAGTCGCCATATTGGTAACTGTCTAATTCGGAAATTTAAGTAAGTAAATACAAGATTATCCACGTATTAACTTAATTTTTCCTATTTTTTATCTCCCATTTTATTCGTCCGTTGAGTTATTTGTAAGTAAACGTAAAATATAGTTATTTATTAGTGTCAATTAATAAGAGAAAACACTTGAAGACTTTCGAGTTGTTGCATAAAATAGTAACTAAAAATTTTTTGTGTTGGAGCAGGTAGTTAACAATTTATTACTTTATTCGATTCGATCCGTAAATATAATATTGTTGATTTAATAAATATTGTGGACGTTTTTACTATATAAATTGCTACATGGCAAATTATTTGACAGATGTTCCAATTTTTTTTGACATTTTAATTTATAATATTTAATAGAATTGAAACAGTTAACTGACTTGCTCTAGAATTCCCAAGTAAGTAGAAGCTGCAATTTACTTTATTCATTAATATTATTTGTCACTATTTCATAAGACAGCTTTAAGGATGTATCAGTAACAAAGAAAAATTCCAGGAAGTATTGGTGATACATCAACATTGTATATTACCGTATTTTAATTTCATATAATATATAATTCGTTTATCCATTTATAATTTATCGTTCTGTTAATTTTAATTAGTGAGAAAATATTACTTTTTATTAACAGTTATGTTATCATATGATTTCAATAAATACGATATTCAGAATATCAATACATAACATATTGTTTCACATTTTTTAAATATCTTGATAACATTTTTTAAAGTTTGTTTTCTACGTTGTAACATCGAAAATTGTTAATTTTACTTGAAATAAAACTTTATTAACGTATTATCATCATCAGGATCAAATGTGATCATTAACACTAATTATTGAAATAACTTTTTTTGGAACACAGATTAATGAAATTTTGTAAGTGTAGTTTTTTTTAATTTATTTAGTAAACAAGTCATTTGGTTTATTTGATTTCAGTGGATTTTTAGACCATTTTCTCAATCTATCATGATAGTAAATAACAGATCTGTTTTGATGTAGTCATGTCAATGATTTTCATTTTTTTAAAATAATTTCTTCAATATAAAAAAATTGCTTGTTCATTTTATGCTTAATCCTATAGATATTTCAAGATTCTATTAGTTTAAAGCACAAAGTATGTTTATATGATTTAAACTACTTTTATATATTGATTTTATATTTAATTTTAGGGAAACTAAACTTTTTAACTTCAAACAGTAATCACTGCTGAAACTATCGAGATGTCAGTATTAAATCAAAGTGGTGAGGAGCAGGTGGAGTGTCCTCTTTGTATGGAACCACTCGAGGTTGATGATCTTACATTCTTTCCCTGTACCTGTGGTTATCAGGTAAGAAAATTATATATACAGTGTTATTTTTATTAATTTTTCATCCCAAATTGTGAAATTCATTTCACATGGGTTTGTGTTGTTTGTATTTTGAAATAATTGTAAAAAATGGTTAGTTTTAAGTATTAATATAATATTCCTTATTGCGAAAACTCTTATTATCTAATAATTTTCATCTTATTTGATGTTCTGGGGTTTCTTTCACTGGTTCAACAATCAAATTCAATTTTATCTCTTCTTTTAATATCAAGGGGACATTACAAACTATATTTCTAGTAAAACTGCATAAATTAATGTCCATTAGTGTTTGTCTTGTGAATTTTGGTGTTGTTTTCTTTTTGAACATTACTTATAATTATTGGGTTGTTTGTATATTGAAATGGTGGTAAAAAATGGTTAGTTTTAAGTATTAATTAAATATCTCTTAATGCCAAAACTCTTGTCATCTATAATTCTTCTCTTGTTTGATGTTTTGGGGTTTCTTTGACTGGTTCCACATTCAACTTCAATTTTATCTCTTCTTTTCGTATCAACGGGACACTACGAACCATATTTTTAGTAAAATTGCACAGATTAATGCCTTTTGGTGTTTAAACGTCTTTGAGAAGTTTTTGTAAGTACATTTGAAAGTATCATGAAGTTTTCTATATCATAATAATTTTCCTAGGGCTTTCATTTCATTTTTCTGTTTAGTAATTGCTTGGATGCAAATTTTATAAAGCTTTTAGTATCTGTAAACACTTTTTTGTAATATATTTGTTTGGGCTATGGCTTGAGTAAATAAAATGTGAGCTCAAAAAATTTCCATGACTCTATTAGTAAGTATTAGTCATTCTCATAAAGTTAATGATTTTGAAAGTAAAATATTTGAACAGGGGCTTTCAAAATTGTTCAAAATCTATTGAATTTAGGGCCATTTTGATATAAGATCATTTTTAGTACCTAAATATGGAAATGCAAAACTTGTGATTGTTTGTCATGATTTCCAAAATCTATTTTTGTAGGAAAAAGGTCGATTTGGTAACCAAGTTGTAATTTTTCGTATATTATTTCAAATGAATTTTGACTCATGATTTTATCGATTCATTTTGTTTGTGTTGAAGAGGATTTGTAAAATTCATTCATAATAACAACACAATGGCGATTGTTTTTTCCTTTATTTTATATAAATACAGTGTTTAGAAAGATTGCACTGAAATTTTATCTGATTTTGGTATTTTTTCAAGCCCCTACGTTATAGAAGTCATTGATACGAAATAAATACGAAATAAATACGAAACACAAGTATGAAACATAAATTTTTGAAATATTTGTAATCATTAAATCTTCAAAAAAATACTATATAATTTATATAAGCAAAAAATGAGTCATATGTTTACAATTTAGATTCTTATCATATCAAGAATTTATTGAATTATATGTTGAGATTAATAAAAAATGATTGTTTAAAATCAACAGATCTAAAATTCCTATGTATGTACTTTCTTTAAGATATGTCGTTTTTGCTGGCATCGTATTAGAACAGATGAAAATGGACTGTGTCCAGCTTGTCGTAAGGCTTACTCCGAGGATCCGGCTGATTTCATCCCTTTGTCCCAGGAGCAGGTAGGACAGTAAAGTTTGTACATTTGTTCCATATAATTCCAGGGCGACATTATTTTACAACTTTTTAATTGTTGTATTTATCGGTTAGATGGCTAAGCTAAAAGCTGAAAAACGTCAACGTGACCAACAACGTAAAGCAAAGCTTACTGAAAGCAGGAAGCATTTGGCTAGTGTTAGAGTAGTGCAACGGAACTTGGTCTTTGTCGTTGGGCTACCAATGAGATTGGCGGATCCGGAGGTCCTTAAAAGGCATGAGTATTTCGGTAAATTTGGGAAAATACATAAGGTGGTAATAAACCAATCGACTTCGTACGCTGGCTCGCAAGGGCCCAGTGCAAGTAAGTATTACGCGAAATTATGGATGAAATTGTATTGTATAACTAAATTTATTTTTTTTTTTAGGTGCCTATGTAACCTACATGAAAAGTGATGACGCTTTAAGGGCCATTCAAAGTGTCAATAATATTACTATAGACGGTAGAGTGATAAAATCAAGTTTAGGTACTACGAAATATTGTTCCCATTTTATGAAAAATCAAACTTGTCCCAAGCCAGATTGTATGTACCTTCATGATTTTGGTAAGTGACTGACAAATGTCAAAAAAAAAAGTGTCTTGATAGTTAATTTATGTAATCGAAGGTGATCCTGAGGCCAGTTTCACCAAGGAGCAGATGCACGCCGGTAAACATCAGGAATATGAAAAGAAATTACACGAAAACCTACTTTTACGTACCGCCAACAATAACAACAGCGAAAATTCTAAACCTTCTTTACCTATACCCACAACGAACTCGACAGTTAAATCATCTTCCAAAGGTTAGTAAAAAACGTTGATCATATTTCACTCGTTCACAATTTTTTTGTTATATAATAATATTTAATTTTCCACCATCAATTATTTTCCTTTTGTTTCTTAATTCTGTACTCAATCATTCTATTTTGATATTCTTTTTCCAATCATTCCGTTTTCTTCATTATTAATTATATTTTCAATTGTTATATTGCTGTTTCTTATTGTTATTACTATAATCATACTATTTTAGATAACACTGCGCTATCGAGCAGTGTTAGTAGCAGTAGTAGTACAACTTCGAATAGTAGTGGAACGAATAAAGAAAATTGGCCACACCTGAATACGGAAAAGGAAAAAAAGGACAAAGAAAAAGGCAAAAAAAGTAAGGGAAAAGGTGAAACTAGTGCTAGGAAAGGAGATAGGAAAGAGGCGTTTAGTAGTGGTAAAAGTGATAGTGGATTTAGAACGGAAGGTAAATGAATAATTTCGAAATTTAATAGGAAAACGATAAACTTTTTTTTTTTTTGTTTATTTAGTAAAACAGGATAAACCTTCATCGCCGCACCTAAGTGAACAGACGGCAACACCTTCACCGCCGACGTTACTGGAGCCCCAAATATCGTTTTCCAAACTGCCCGCATCCATAATAGACGATAATACTAGTTTCTTTTCTATAAATTCCTTCCAGAAATTATCCCACACCAGTAATAGTGAATCTGATCAAAATTCAGTGCCGGAACAAGCAACTGAATCGGAAAGCGAAACTCATCCATCTAGTATATTAACGGACACATTGCCAAATATAAATACAACTGAAGATTGGGCGGCGGCATTTGGTTTCTCTAGAAATTCGGAAAATAATTTAGGTGAGTTATTTAGTGTTGTTGAATCGCATAACAACGTCCGGTCCATTCGGATGAATGTAGTTGATTGAAAAAAATCCGTTTTTAGTTCTAATAATCGCATTTAATGTTGTTTTTGTTTGATTGTGAAATAATGAGAAGAATTGTCACAATAATATGGAAACATAACCTCTGTTTGAACAGAATGATTTCAAATTAAATATTATCATTACACAGATGTCTTTCATGGTTTGTAGCGGACTGTTATTTGTTTTTAGAGACTGTTGTCTTGAAAAATAAACTGTCATTTGTCTCTAGAGACTGTTATCTTCGAAAATAAATTGTCATTTGTCTTTGGAGATTGTTATCTTTGAAAATAAACTGCACTGTACACAGCATTTTCTACTCAATCATCTGGTGCTTTCTGAGACAGCAGGGTCCATTTCAGGAAACTAGTGAGGGATGTAACCTGTTTTTACTGAGATTAAATACCTTTTCTTTATATTTGTGTAGGAACATTTTGGAGTGATTTAGCTTGGTTTGCTTCTTCCGCAAATCTTTTTTAGGGTATTTAAACTCTTTTCCTGGAAAATTTCTTACCCTCTTCATTTCTTTCAGTTCCTGTAGGATCAGGAACGCAAATTAAGGAGAATCTGTTATTTTTGCCTATTCCATAAAGTTTTCTACGGGATTTGCTACAATTTTGATTCAGTGATACGAGTGCTTGGTGCTAACTACTGGATTTATTTTGTTTACAGAAAAATTAGAAGAAAAAGATGTATTAGATCCGTTCAGAAAAAGTTTCGGCGTAATAAACGATACAGCATTCAGTAAAGGTAATATAAAATTGTTTGATCATTTTTTAATGATAACAAAAATGTTTATTTTTAGGAGTCGAGTCCTACAACAACGGCCTTTATGAAATATCGCCGAAAATTCAAGAAAACATTCTGGAAATGCTTTCAGGCAAAACACCCGCTACTTTCCCAAGCTATAAAACGTCTCCATCACAACCTTCAGTTCCTCCGGCCCACACGCACAACGGTATTAACGGATTAGATCAAAATATGTCAAAGTTCTTCATGGATTTCCATAAAAATAATAAAGGTGAAGATAATTATAGATTTATATCACTTTTTTTATGTTTCAAAGACGTTTGTTAAATTTTGAACTCATTCCTTCCCTCCATAGGTGGGTAGAATTATTTAAAATGGATAGAAACAATTTTTTTTTTTAATTACATGTGTCCGATTACCGGAAAAAATACTTGTGCCATGTTTTTTCACAATTCTACTGCTGTTTAGGCAAAATAAAATGAATTTCTTGCATCAATTGCTACCATGGGATCTGGATTCATCTGAAAATAATGGATCTGGTAACAGCCCTTCTGAATGGAGCAAAAACACAATTGGTTAATCAGTTTTGACCCTAGAATCTGAATTCATTTGGTTAAAGTTTCCCTAAATGAATCGAGAAGTTGATAAAACAGATGAACAACATCCACAACATTCTCCAGATCTGCTGCGGTATGACTATTGCTGTTTCCACCCCTGAAAAAAATGTGATTTTAGTCCCTGAGAATCGTGGATCTAGTGGAGGCCTTTCTGAATGGAACAGGACACAATCGATTGATTCATTGTGACCAAAGGATCTGGATTCACTATGTTTAGGAAAAATTAAGAATAAGTTCAATGGAAAATGTTCCGAAGAGAGAAATATCAATCAAATAAGGAAGCCAATACTAAAACGGAGGCTGAATAGAAATCGTTGAATAAATATCGGTTGGATAAGTGTTGTAGTGATTGTGTTACTATTGGAGGAAACTATTTTGGCAGTGAATTTTTTAAATACTGGTTCGGGGATGTAATGAGACGCGTTTTACTATTCTATTTTCATATTTATAGCTATGTAAACACCATCAGCCTTTTTATTTTGTATAGATGTAGGTACAGCGGGTCAACAGCATCAGTTTAACGGTTTCAACGGCGTCCATCAAGGAATTCAAGGATATTTTTCTGGAATCCAAAACAGTTCGGATAGAGTTATGTTATTACAACAGAAACATTTAGAAGAACAACTATTGAATCTTAGTTTAAAACAAAGGTATGGTAGTAATTCAAATTCGGTATATCAAAACGGTGTGAATCCACCAATATATATGAACGAAGATAACGGAGGATTCGGAAACGTACACCCGCCATTATTTAATAGTTCATCAAATATTAAACAGAATAATAGAAGTACGGAAGACGAATTAGGATTTGATCCTTTCCAAGAAACACAGAAAGCGTTTGCGGATTTAATGGCCACCGAACAGAATCAAAAATCACACAATAGTAATATAGGTAAGCGATTATTTACATGTCGATTACGCCTTTCGGGTACATTTATAAAAATAAAATTGTTTCGTTTTAGGTCGTAGTCAAATTAACGGGGTAAATCTCAATCAGAACGGCCACGTGCCGCCTCCGCCTCCCGGTTTTGTCCAAACAAATTCCTCACATATGAATTCTTTCGGTGAGTTTTTATTTATTTTAATTACGTTTAAATATTATTGTCTGAATATTATTTTAGGTAGTAAAATTTTACCTTTCCTAAATATGTCTAATAGTCAACAACAAATAAATAATTCAACGCAAAATAATTGGCCTAGTAATTATAATTCGCAACCGCAACAACAGAAAAGTAAGTTTTTTTTTTTTTCTTATTTACTCAATTCTAACCTTACTTATCCAGTCTTTCATATCCACTACTTTCTGTGTTATCCTATTTTTTTTTTGTGCTGCTTTCTTAACTTCCTCACTGAATTGTTTTCTTGCTTTGTCCATTTTACATATTTCTTGTCATTCTTTTTTACTGTTTTTGCTTCTTATACTCTTATACTAACCGTTTTGTCTCCTCTTATTCTTGTTGTTGCCCTTATTGACATTCTTGTAGTTCTTATTCACTTGATATTAAGTATTTCTACCCTCACTTCCCCAAATTATCCTCCATTCTTTTATATCCTACTCATTCCATTGTTTTTTTTGCTTTGTGCTGCTATATTTTTCATTCTATATATTTCTTTTTTGCTATTCTTCCTTCGTAAACTTTTCTAACCGTTTTGTCTCCTCTTATTCTTGTTGTTGCTCTTATTGACTCAATATTGAGTATTCCCAATCTTATTCTATTCCATTCAATGTTTTTTCTCTGCTTTTCGTTCTATATATTTCTTGGTCATTCTTTTTTACTGTTTTTGCTTCTTATACTCTTATACTAACCTTTTAGTTACCTCTTATTCTTGTAGTTGTTCTTATTCACTTGATATTAAGTATTTCTACCCTCACTTCCCCAAATTATCCTCCATTCTTTTATATCCTACTCATTCCATTGTTTTTTTTGCTTTGTGGTGCTATATTTTTCATTCTATATATATTTTTTTTGCTATTCTTCCTTCGTAAACTTTTCTAACCGTTTTGTCTCCTCTTATTCTTGTTGTTGCTCTTATTGACTCAATATTGAGTATTCCTAATCTTATTCTATTCCATTTAATGTTTTTTTCTCTGCTTTTTGTTCTATATATTTCTTGGTATATTTTTTAGTCTTCTTTTTTGCTATTATTGCTTCTTAAACCCTCTAATTGTTTCTTCTCCTCTAATTCTTGTAACCTGATCATACTATTTTAGTTGATCTGCACATATTGTTGCTTAGGGGTTTAGTTATTGAAAATAAGGAAATAATGCAAAGGGAAAAAGTGATATGGAACTAGAATATTGTTGCGGGAAACTGTTATTTGTCTTTCGATACTGTTTTTTCCTCCTCCTGTAGAAATTATATTTTTCAAAAACTGATTTATCTTTAGAGACAAAGGAATAAAATAGTCATGGAACTGAAATATTGTTGCGGGAAATAATTTAATGACGATTTTAAATTTTTCAGATATAAGCAACTCGTGTAACGATTGGAAGGTGTTAGATCCGGCGATCTTGTCCTCCAGCCGCCATTATCCCTTAGCGAATATGCCTCAACTTAGAGATTATACAAATTTATCACAAATAGGTACACAACAACAGATACAGAACGGGAGTGCGCCCCCATTGCGAACATACGAATATACAAATAACGCATTCTCCAATTTTACGCAACAGTTACAGCCAAATTTCAATAATTTCTCACATATGAATTCACAACAGAATCTGAATTGGTTTAGCAACGATTTAAATTCACAAATATCCAGTCCACCGGGATTCAGAAATAACCCGGCGACCAAACAGCAAGAGTGTTAAGCGATTTTTGTTTTGTTTTTTTTTTATCATGAAAAAATAATAATAATAAAACGCAACGTATGGGTCTCATTTTTATTTCAATTTTCAAACTGAACAGTGTCAATTTTGATCATAGATTCGTTGTGTTTATTCCATAATATTTTAATAACTTTGAGGATAACAGTTGAGGGTCGAATAAATTTTACCGAAAACCAACTTTACACTTTGATCAGGTATTAGGGTGGAAATTATAGTTGAATTTCAAAAGGGAACCGTCAATTGTTATTACAGACTGTTTTTTTCCAAAAAATAACCGTCATTTATCTTTAGAGAGTGTTGTCTTGTAAAATAAACTGTCATTTGTCTTTAGAGACTCTCTGTCTTCAAAAACAGACTGTCATTTGTCAGTAAAGACTGTCGTCTTGAAAAATAAACTGTCATTTGTCTTTAGAGACTGTCGTCTTGATAAATAAACTGTCATTTGTCTCTAGAGACTGTTGTATTGAAAAATAAACTGTCATTTATCTTTAGAGACTGTTGTCTTGTAAAATAAACTGTCATTTGTCTTTAGAGACTCTCTGTCTTCAAAAACAGACTGTCATTTGTCTGTAAAGACTGTCGTCTTGAAAAATAAACTGTCATTTGTCTCTAGAGACTGTTGTATTGAAAAATAAACTGTCATTTATCTTTAGAGACTGTTGTCTTGTAAAATAAACTGTCATTTGTCTTTAGAGACTCTCTGTCTTCAAAAAAAGACTGTTATTTGTCTTTAGAGACTGTTTCTGTTTCAAAATCAAACAGACATTGGTCCTTAGGGTACTGCTAAGTACTTTTAGTTGTCTGTATAGAGATGGGAAAGTGTCTGATAAAAGTAACTGGACTTTGACTATTAAAAAGAATGCAACTGTGATCAGAATTATAAAAAAATTAACTAAATATTAAAAAAAACTGTTATCTTTTAAAATTATTAATACGTTATTGAATACACAATTGATTACAAAAATTTTTCTGAAAAAGTTTCTAAATCAGGATAAACTTTGAGCGTTTTTGTGCATAAAATTATTATTCGACATATTTTAATTAGTAATATAATTTTGAATTTCGTTTCCGAAGCAATTTATACAACAAAAAAATATTTTTCAATTTATGAAAGTAAAATTTGGTAGTTCAAATGTCTCGTACTCCAAATGTAACGAATTAGATCTGTTACTACTAAACCAACATCTCAATTACATAATCTGGTCCTTCGAGCCGGATATTAATCAGCTTCTATGCTGTTCCTAATTAATTGGAACAAATTAACTATCATTTTTCGAAAAATTCAGATTTTAATTATTTATTATAATTTTGTCACTTGTCTCCCAAATAATGTAGTGTAGTTAAAAGTGCGTTCTTATTATTGGGTGTAGAAGTTCAGATCG
This sequence comes from Diorhabda sublineata, assembly GCF_026230105.1. Classification (NCBI taxonomy): domain Eukaryota; kingdom Metazoa; phylum Arthropoda; class Insecta; order Coleoptera; family Chrysomelidae; genus Diorhabda; species Diorhabda sublineata. Next base: position 1,829,139 of record NC_079479.1, read on the forward strand.
GGTAAAAGGAACATACTTTTCAATAGAGAAGGTGAAATAGTGGAAATAGATTTTAATTTTATGCACAAATAGAGAAAATGTATGTTAACAGATTATCGTAGTTGTAACTTATATGATACGGGAAGATTTATTACCTGCGGTTAGTGCAATACTTTTAAAATTTTCGGGTATTAGCTAAAATATATTCGCGAGAATCGCCCATACCAATTCATTTAACAATGTTTTATTCGAAAATTACTACAAAGCTTTATTCTGTTGTAAAATCGAATTGTGAGTGTTTTGCCACAAACTACACACGAGGAATGAAAACTAATATAATTATATATGACGTAAAAACAGCTAAATATAATATATAAATCGTAGTTTGAACTTTTTTTCCCCTACACCAACTACGCCGTTACGGCTCAATGTAAATTTCGACGAGATGTAGGTATATAATCAGCGGAGGGTGGTATTGATTGGAAAAAGCGCTTTAAAAGTAGATCAATGAATTTAAATAAATTAGTTAAGTGCTAGTGAGATTTATTGTGTCGGTAGGACTCCATACTAAATTATTCACTATCCGCTAGCACTTAACTAAACACTAATTTATTTAGATTCATCATTTGGTTGGACTAACGAAATAAAACAGCACACAGAATCTAAATTGTATTTATTTTTTGAATATACAATATAAAAGTACATATTTATATTTTAGCTTACCTAAAAAAATTTAAAGCTTTCCAAAAATCAACCTTTTATTGCATAACTTATATAAAAAATAAATAAAATTTCACAACAAATCCAGTCGACACTATATGTATATTATTTTTAAGCAGTCGGTCCGTATAATTCTATATCGATTAATAAATTAGGAGAGTTCCATTTATTGCACCACGTAAAAATTTCAAAATCCACTTTCAAATGTGTTTCAAAAAAAAATTCAGAATGAACAATTACTATTTAGACATAGATAAATTGGAAAGTTGGGGAAATTAACGTGTTTGAATTGGCAACACTGTTTTTTTAATGACAGTTGAAGTTTGTGATGAAATTGCCATTTTATAATATACACGTCATAACTAATTCGGAATTTAACCTACGAACAAAGCTATCAAATTTGTTCGAACAGGATGAAATTAATTAAAAAAATAATTTCGAGTTTTAATTCTGTCAATTGGCCATCAAGATCGTGTCATTTTACCCTTTATATGCTGCAAAAGTGTGTGAATGAAAATTAATATATTTTTTAGGTTATAATTCGTGAAGTTATAAGAAAATCGAAATTTAAGTAGATAAACTTTCTTAGATCTTGGATTATTGGAATACTAAATGAAATTAGCCACAAAAAACAGAATATTTTGGAAAAATTTTAAAATAATCAATTTTTTTAAGTTCCACTTTTATGTGTTGGAACATATTCTAATAAATAAATGGCACATATATATCTGCTTTAAACTATTTTCAATAATTTGTAAAAAAAACAATCATAAAAACGTGCAAAACTTAAAAAAAAAATAAAAAACAAAAATCCATTCGCACCAGAACAATAATAAATTTGGTGATTCGAAAACTCCATTGGAATATTTTTTGCAAAAAAATAATCAAGAAGTTTCAGTTTCACCCCCCAATTACTACAATAGTTTCATTAAATAATTTTTCATACCAAAATTACTGAAAATATTGTTAAACAATGGCAATATTTAATACCGAACAAACTTTTGAGTATCGAAACTGAAATTTAATCCCCAATAAGCTTCTGTAATTATTATTGATCACAAATAATCTTTAAATCGATACTTTTATAACAATATTTTCATAACTATCTGAAAATACATGCACTACTAAAAATTTTAAAAACCCCTAACTATTCGAGTAATTTATCCCCTAATTCTAATTAAAAAATCGTTTCTTATATATACAGTGCGAAACCCAGAAATAAAATTGTTTGTAACTTTTTTAGAAAATTATAATTCTGCTAAAGATTGAATAAACTGGACTATCAACAATCACATTGAATAGGAAAGTAAACCGATATTAACCGGTGGAGAATCCCCATTGTATAAGACACTCAATACCCTCAAAAGGCATATATTTGTAGATGAAAATGTGAAAAATGTTGAAGAATTATTAAATAATAAGCAGGAGTTTGCCACGTGACATTTTATGGGACCAAAGCAGAGCTCTGGTTCAAAATATGGAGTTGTTGCCCCTTTTTGGCACACTTAATAGCCTTCAGAGCTTAATTATTAGCAAATCTGACTGAAAACAGCGAGTGCTTTTCTTAATGGCATTAGTTTGGCCCAAAAATGCCCAATGCAGCTCCTTGCACTAGCTTCGAATCACCTGTATACTGGATGAGATGCTTTTCAAGCTTACGGAAGGTCTTTATCGACCCATAATTGGCAGTTATTGTAAACTACTTCAAATGATAAGCTTGTATCCATCATTTTTTTTATTTGATCTACAGGTTGCCACTGCTTTCTATCTTTGTAGATAGGTGACCCAATCAGATTCCCTGGATCCTTCTTAATCAGCGCTCCTAAGGTACTGTACAGTTAACTGTAAGCTACACAATGTTTAATTTGAAGTAGCCTATTAGAATCTTTGATAATATTAATAAAAATAGTTGTTTCCAACAAGAGGTTTCCATACTGTATAATAAAATTGCAGACGTACAAAATCACACTATCTAAGCAAATATTCAAAGAATTTTGTGTATAAATTATGAAAGTGTTTGGAAAAAATTAAGCAATTTGGATGTATAAAGCCAAGTTACAATTTTTTGGATAATATACTTGATTTTTCATATTTACAACCATTTTTAAATAACCACAGATACCCCCAAAGATACAGTTTCCATTCTAAGTACATTATTCTCTGAACACTGAAACTAATAAATTTGTAAAAATTTTGATGTAATTGTTGCACTTTTAAACATACTTTTATCTAGATGAAATGATCATTTCGAAAAATGAAAATCAACCTTTAAGTTCCTTGTCTGAGGTCTAAAAAGAAAATTTTCAATCAAGTAATGGAGATATGTAAACCCAGGAAAAAGATGAATGAATGAAGAGAAGTAGCAAAGGAATGAAGAGAAGTAGAAACAAACTGAAGGAATAGTTGAGAAGAAGAAAGGTACTAAGCATTTTGTGTGAATTGCTAGATCATATCAGATGAAGTAAAATGTATGTACAGCATGTTTGTAATATAATTTTTGGATTGTCATTGTCAAGTGAATATTGTCTAAAACCTATATCGATACCAAAATATATGAAATTATCATTAGAAACTCGATTGATCATTTTATCATTAATTTGAAGTTTTTTATTATAAATTCAAACATAATTGTTCATATATCAATTTCATTGCAGGAAAAATCACATTGAAAGTTAAATAAGAAAAATAAGAACCTAATCTTAATATCATAAATATTTTTTTATTTTGTAAAGAATCTAATTATCTACCACATATTAAAATGAAATTCAAACCACGGAACTTTTTTCATTTTTTTAATTACTCCAAGTCAAAGGTGGGTAAAAATATTATCTCAGACCCCATTTCACTCATTTTATACAAATATTTTATTGTGTAAAATGTATACACATCAAATAACAAAAAAGTCTCAAAATATCAATTTGGTGACAAATAATTTTCTTTTGCGATACTTCATTCTGGTAACATTCAATCTTACAAAAAAATTTCATTATTTTGTAATAGGTGCTAAGATCTAACCTAGCAATAACAAACGGATGTTTTACCCCCTTAAAATTATGAAAGGGTGTATTATTGCTTACGTAAACAAAGGTAAATTATGAAAGTGATATCCTCGTTTCCCTTTAGCAGCTAAATATATATAAACAATATGATATGCCCCTGGTAAAAAGCAAATAAATCCTGCTAGTAAAAACACCGAAGCTTGCAAACCTGAATTGGGTTCTGTTAGTGTGACGGTACCTGTTACGAGCAATCCTATACCTATTATTAACAAAGTCGCAGCTGCTAATACCATCCTCCAATTTTCTTTTACTTTTGGGTGCTTCAAACATGATCTGCCGAAGTTCTCTTCGCTGTGATAATCGTAGTAGTCTTGTATCAATGAATCACTATCTCTAGACGTGTCGTTTGCCATTTTGTAAGTTCTATATGAACAAGAGCAAACAAAATGATTAAACAAACATTTAACGCGGTTAAATCTAATATGTGAAGTAAACGACAATTACCTGCCGTTTTCCATGTTAACCGTTACATGATCGCCTTCGCCGGCCATAATTCTAGAATTCGAAATAGGTGATCTAGGTCCAGTGGTTCCGTATACTTTAATAGCTTCATCTGTTTCTTCTTCAAACGCATCGTCGATAGAAAATCGTTTTTGTTTTCCGTTCGCCAAGGAAAATTGGTATGACATTTTCAAGGCAGGTTAGAATATTGTTGATGAATATAACATTTATACAATTTACACCATTCTTTTAAAAATATACATTTTTTAAATGTAGGACGGAAATAATCGATTCGAAGGCTTCCGGAAGGATAAACAACTACTTTTGAAGAATTTTTCCAACAGAATATAATTTATAAAATAATAAATTATTGTGTTGTCAATATCAACGTTTTGATTGACATATGACAATAATGACAGTTATAACTTCGGATGGTTAAGCCATAAATACACTAAACAGTAAAATGGCGGTCGTGGGGTAAAATATCTATTTTGTCTTGTATTATCTTATAAACCGTGCGGTTTATTAAACAAAGGTGAGTACCTTTTCAGTTTGCAAAGTGATAATCTAGTGGCAGCTGAAATGTGTCAGAATCTTGCTCGTATTTCACAAGTGTCCAATATACTTACTTTTCAGACTATAGTTAGCGTTTATCTACAATAAACATAAACTGCAGAGTTAAAAAAAACAACAAAGCCACGTTTCCGTCAAGAAATTTCGTATTTCTTCAAGTAGCAGCTCTTTAAGAAGCTATTTCTCAATGAATGAAGTCAAAAAAAATGAACAGAACAACAGCGGCCATTTTTTAAATGAACAACAGCTGATTTTGACAATTCGTTAGATGGCCTCAATTATTGTGTTGATTGACATTGACAGTTATAACTTCTGATGGTTAAGCCAACATTACACTAAAATTTCAATCCGTTTCTTGTAAAATTATCTCAATTGGTCTAATTCCGATGAATAACGGTTTCTGTGCTAGGATCAAAGAACTTGAAGGCAGACAGATCATTAGCTTTTGTAATTTTTACGTTATATAAATAAACCACCAATATATTCAAATTTAAAATGGAAAGACTCGCGAGCGTATAAAATTACTTTCAATCGAGTTGTGTATATTATTTATCCCACAATAAATCGCGCCACCTGTCTTTAATTTTCATAAAATAAGCTGGAACTTATTTCCCTCACATCGAAAATGTCATGATTTCATCTTCATTCTTCTCTTTCGAGAAGTCAACATGTCTGACACCCTTTAACCTTTCGGCCACTGTTAATTAACGCTCTTTTAAGCATAAATAGTGGTACACCGATGTTCTTTCTCTCTTCTATGAATTGTTGGGGCCCGTTTGAACGAGATACTATACCTTGCTCTCTTTATCTTCAATATTAACTCTGTGCTTTTATGTAATGGTTAGCATAGTGTTAAACTGGCAGTTTGTTTTTTGCGACCACACCGTGTAATGACGTCATGTGTCAGTTGGAATGGCCTCCAAATTTATTAACGACTTTAAAAACCTACTGATAGGTATAAGTGAGGTTATATTGATGTTTCTTATCGCTTGATTGTAGGTTTCTCCTGAATCAAAGTTAGTTTTTTACAATTTATACAAATGGGGAAATTTAATGTTGAAAAAATACGAATTTGTGTGCAATGGTTTTTGTACGTGGTCGTAGAAACCTTTATATGTAATTTAGGATAATTGCGAATGAAAGGTAATAACAAAAACACAAAGAAATCGTATAAATTAGTTTATATATTTTTTTAAATTACCTTTTACCAAAACGATTATAGATGTATACACAAAAATCACATATTTCATATGTACATAAAATTCTTTGAAGCGTTACTTGCGTTTACTGTTAGAATATTAGAAATAAAAAAAATAGTACAACCTTTTTTGATTTTCGACTAAACGGCATTATTTTGGATATTTTTAAAAAAAATTTCACTAAACTGCTAGTTAACCGATCAATTTCTAGACTAGTATCAAAGGGATGAAAGTTACGTATTTAAAATATTGAACGTTGAGTCTAGATTTTGGTCAATCACATTGAGCTTGTTTTAATTTTTTTATTGAGCCATTTATAAAAAAAAGCATATTATTCACTAATTTTTTTTGGTATCTCTATATGAAGCACAATATATATAAAAAAAATACGATTTTATAAAATTTAGTTTGCGTAATACTTTTGGGCATAAATTAAGGATATAAATTATCCTGATTGAGTGTGAAAGCTGTTTAACACTAAGAATGAGTAATTATTATTATCGGTGAATAAAATTTGTCTTATGATGTAGGGAAACTTCTATTTGAATATCCAATACAATAAATGAAACTTTAGCATATCATGAAACTCTTTTATCAAAGTTATCTTAGGGTCGTTAAGGTGATGAGGATGTTCAAATAAGGGTTTTGTTCATCTCATTAGTAGTTTCCTCAAAGTTTTCAACGGTTCACTATGGATTGGAAATTATAGAAATATGTTCCAGTAGTTCACTTGTACCATTAGCAAAAGCACAATCGATACACAAAAAAAGAAGCAGTGGGTAACAAAAACAAGAATTATGATGTAAAATATCATTTTAAAATATATTTTGATAATGAAAAAATCATTTTTAGCTTTAGTTGTGTTGAAATAAGAAAATTAGTTGTACTAGAAGCAGTTTTCCTCAAATTTGTCAACGGTTTTAACTATGGATTGGAAATTATAGAAATATGTTCTAGTAGTTCAATTGTACCATTAACAAAAGCACAAAAAAGAAGCAGGGGGTAATAAAAATAAAAGTAATGATTTAACATATCATTTAAAAAGATATTTTGATGATAAAAAATCATTTTTAGTTATATTTGTGTTGAAATAAGAAAATTAGTTGTACTAGAAACAGTTTTCTTTAAATTTTTCAACGATTTCAACTATAGATTGTTCCAGTAGTTCAATTGTTCCATCAACAAAAGCACAATCAGTACACAAAAAAAGAAGCAGGGAGTAATAAAAACAAAAATGATGATTTAACATATCTTTTGAAAAGGCATTTTGATCATAAAATCATTTTTTGTATTAAATGCAGCTTTCTCTAATTTTTTTTTAGAAGTTATAACTATGAAACGGCTATTACAGAAATACATACCAGTAGTTCAATTGTACTATTATTAAAAGTACAAAAAAAGAAGCAGCGGTAACAAAAAATATGTAATAAAATTTTTAAATGGACAATTTAAATCCTGAGGTCACGTAAAATTAAAAATATTTACAAAAAATATTAAGGAAACAAGAGTGACGGTTTAAAATATAATTTAAAGACATTTTGATTTTAGTAATGTTAAAATAATGTTTATTAACCTTGATATATGAGAGCCCATTCCATTGCAACTTGATTATGGTTCGAATTATGAAAAAATTCTATTTTTTTGGAAAATTAAGATTTTTCAACACCTAGTGCTAGGTAATATTAATTAAATTAACAATTAAATACAGACAATATTGACACAATTTCTAATAAATTATCCGAAACTTATTTTTACACACGGAAACTGTATTCCGATTAAATTACGTTTCGATTTTTGTAAAACTAAAAAAAGCAAAACTGCGACGGGTATTTTTCTATAAAATTAAATTATAATACCTAAATAAGTAGGGTCAACTATAGTTCTTTGAGTAAGGCCGATTTTGCATTTTTTAATTTATCTAATCTCTTTAATAAATGGGTATTTGAAGTTTCCAATTCTTCGGCTCGACTAAGAGCATCTCTTGCCTAAAAACAAAAAAAAAATAATTAAACTATGTCAACTATCGAAAAAATACTTCAGTAGAAATGTTTCACTCTATATATTCCGTTTCCTGACAAAGGAGTACCAAAGGGTTCCTAGTTAAAAAAGAATGAATTGACCCATTTTCTCTGGTTTTATAAGGAAAAGTTTCGAAAAGAGGAAACCAAAAGAGAAGGAGCACATCCTCAGCTCCCAGTAGCTCCAGAACCTTTCTTCGATACTTGTACCTCCTCAATAAGTACTCGAAGGTTTAGCATTGGTTTCTAGTCAAGACAGAATGAATAGGCCCCTTTTTCTGGTATAAAAAAAAATGATTTTATAAAGGAGAGTTTCGAAAAGAGGAAACCAAAAGAGAAGGAGCACATCCTCAGCTCCCAGTAGCTCCAGAACCTTTCTTCGATACTTGTACCTCCTCAATAAGTACTCGAAGGTTTAGCATTGGTTTCTAGTCAAGACAGAATGAATAGGCCCCTTTTTCTGGTATAAAAAAAAATGATTTTATAAAGGAGAGTTTCGAAAAGAGGAAACCAAAAGAGAAGGAGCACATCCTCAGCTCCCAGTAGCTCCAGAACCTTTCTTCGATACTTGTACCTCCTCAATAAGTACTCGAAGGTTTAGCATTGGTTTCTAGTCAAGACAAGACAAGACAAAAAAATGATTTTATAAAGGAAATAGGAAACCAAGCACTTCTTCAACTTCAAGTTCCTCCAGAACCTTCTTTCGATACTCTTGATTCATCAATAAGTACTCAAAGGGTTCATTAGAATTCTGGAAGATAAAAGTGAGCTGTAAATGTTTGAAATAGCTCTAATAGGAGACACAGTAAGTCTTAAGACTGTAGTGGAATCCATATTTACAAGAGTATTCTTTTTAGTTGGGAAATTTTTGTAAATTTCAACTTTATTGAAAGCTTTTTCTATATCCATAAATATAAACCTCTATATCTATATATAAAGTAGATATATAACTTCCTATTTCTATGGAATGTAATGGAAACAGAGTATATAGTAACGAATATTTTCTAAAATGTGTACTGAAATATTTTTTTTTTCAAAATATTTGAAAAACTTCACTTTCAAGCACGATTATTCTAAGCGAAATGTGAATAAGGCACATCAACCCACGAAATGAAAAATTATGGACATATAATTCGAAATAGACAACTCAAAAAGTGAAAACGGTTTTTTTTAAGTATAAATATTAGATAATTAATTGATTGTTATCCATCGTTATCCAAAAGTTTGAAAGCATCAATATTTTTTAAAACAAAAATCCTGTATACAGGGAAAAACTGAACTACGGTATGTGTAGCAGATAATTGTGACAGAATAAGAAGCAAACTAAGATAAAAAATGATGTTAATATATTTGAAAAGTAACAAAATAAGAATCAATAATACAAGAAATGACAAAAAAAGAAAAAAAAAACAATCAAGTAATTAATACACCAAATAGAGGAACCGGGGGGCCAAAAAAACTGAAATTTAAGAGATATCAAGATAGGAGAAAGTGGAAGAAAAACTTTTGATGGAAACTGGAACTATCTCTGGACTCCAGAAAAGGTAAAACAAAAAAAGGAAACAAAATTTTAATCAAAGACATGGTTTGGGTTTTTTAGTATAAACTGAAACGTTAAATGTCTCCTCCAACAACTTGAATCTAATGGATCTGATGATTTTCTATTAGAAATTTATCAAGAAGAGTGTTTTATTTTAAACCAAAATTTCAGATGAATAGTCTTCTGAACAATGTTTCGGATGCATTGAGGTGATGAAGTTACAATTTGGGGGAGCCTTATAAGCCAATAGGTTAAAGTGATCCCCAAACGACTCAAATCTAATGGATCTGAAGAGTTTCTTCTAAAAATTTATCAATAGAAGTAGTGAAATTCAAAATTTTAGATGAATAGTCTTTTGTTCAAAGATTCAGGTGTATTACGGTGATTAATTTTCAATTTTGGGGTGTTCTGTATACTAAAACATTTATATCAATATCAATGTATCAATAGTAATGCTGGAAATCAAAATTTCCTTTTGTTGGAAGCTTCGGAAACATTTTGGTTGTAAATTCACAATTAGGGGTTGTTCTATAAGCGCAGTAATTGAATAGATCTGACGATTTTCCGGCGAAAACTCATTTTTTATAATAGTAAAATAGCACCGTTGTATTTTTTTCAAATTCACATTGTTACTTCCAAATTTTTTGGACAACGCTGTATTATTTCGAATCCGATAACTCAAAGCGACACATTGCCTCCATTATTAAGGTTATGTTTATCACGTTAGTTTAGTTAGTTTAAAATGATCTAACTAACACTATAACACTTTAATTACATAACATCTAAACGTTCTTCCTCTTAACGGTGACGTGTTAACCTCTTATGAGCTTGTCTGAGCGCAGCATTAGAGGCTTCGGTCAACATCAGCTGTTGATTAGCTTTCTGCACCTGACGTACACAACATCACATTCAAAATGAGATCAAAGACAATAGAATAAAAAATTTCAAACATCGTATACTTGATGGAATTCAGATATATTTATATACCCGGTATATCAATTTTAGATCACACTGTATATTTGAATTAGAATTGCAATCAAACAAAATCGATATTAATTTTTTTTTACCAGTTTGAGTTAGAAAATTGGGACAAAAAATCTATTAGAACGTCATTATTCCAGTTGTTAGGAACATAACCTCAAATAAGTTTGTTTTATCAAAACTTTGACGTCATTTGACAGTTGTACGATATTCATGGGGGGAAGTACCAAATCGTAGTGATGGTTTTCAATGTAGAAATTGTTTTCAACTGATAGATTGAGTTCTATATAGATTAGAAGGACTCAGTGGAACGAAGGGTTCGTATTAAGTATAAAGGAAATTTGAGATTTCTATTAAAAAAAGCAAGAATATGTCCTAAAAAGTTCTTCAAGATACTCAGATTTGTAGAATCGAAACGAAAACGTTTTCCAAGTGTCCTTATGGTTCATATATAAGCAAAAATAAACAAACGAACGCCTCTTGGTAGAACATAACCTCAAAACGTTCGTTTTTATAAATTTTGACGACATTGGACTGCCGGGGGATCCAGGACTTCAGGGAAAAACATATTTGTGAGCTTCTAATATCAGTCATGGTGGATATATATTGTTCGTACCCTAATTATTATGATATTTTGTTGGATTGGCATATTAACATTCTTTTATTCATTCCGGATCAAAAATGCTTTAAAATTCGCAGTATATTGGGGCCCTTTTGGATCTTAAATCGTAGGGCAACTCATTGACATGTCCACCTCTAAATTTGACACATTTCAAATGGTAGATAATCAAAATATTTTTAAAACCATTATTTTTACTAATAGATTGGTACAAATGTATATTCAGTGGGATAAAGGATTGTTGATTTGGTATTCCGTACAAGAATATTTTGAGATCTTCATCGAGAAATGGTGAAGTTACTAAAAAATTAAAAATTGACATAAACGGTTCTCCAAATTCAAATAAATAATTCCACAAACACACGAAGTAAAACCTTCTAAAAGCTTGTTAGTATTTACCAAAAAAAAAAAAAATATCTCAAACGCTTTCCGAAACATCAGTCGATAAATCTGTTAATGAATCCTGCAAATTAAAAAAATAAAAATAAAAACAAGCATTAATAATATACCAGGCTAAAATTAAATTAGAACTAAAATAAAATAATAGAAATATACGGGGTATTTCATTAAAATGAAAAGTTCCAATTACCTCTCGTTGAAGTTTCCTTTTTTCAGCTTTAAGAGCCTCTTCGGATTGTTCCGAAATTTCAGCAGCTGTTTTATACCTAATTACTTGACTTTCTAATCGGGCTACAGTAGCTTGCAACGTCGCCACATCCTGTTCCGCTTTCTGAGCCCTAAATTTCCAATCGGATAATTGTTTACTGGCTTCTCCTATCGAATAAAAAAATTAAATAAAATCCATTTCGCACATTTACTTATTGAAACTTACTTTGTATATCATCGAAGTCATAATCCGAAGAGGGTCCGTTCAAAATTCCACTCGAACTCGGTTTCCTTCTCTTATTTTTCTCTTCTTCTAATTCTAGTTTTAAATGGCTAATTTGATCCTGAAGTTCAGTTTTCTCCTTCAGGAATCTCGATAATCGAACATCTATAAAAATATGTATATACAGTGTGAGAAATTAAATATTCAATAATAATTTACCCAAACTTCCATCACCGGCCGTTTCTAATAGATGGGCATTTTCGACGCTGACTAATGCTTTCTTCGGGGGATGCTGGGTACCATCTTCGTCCGGTGGGAGTTCTTCTCCTACTATCACTAATCCCTTATCGGTTATCAGTCGATCCCGTTCCTCAAGTTCGTACCTCGTCAGTACTAAATCATCTTTCAATTTAGTGCATAAACTTTTTAACGTTTGATATTCACGACATTTATCTCTGTGTTCCCTTTTTAATTGCGAATGATCTTCCTCCAATTCTTCCAATCTACAAACAAGAAAAATGGACACTTATCAATGGCCGATGAATATAACAAGGGCAGAAGGTAGAATCAAGGATTAAATAATGGAGAGAACAGGGACAGCAGGAAAAATAATCAGGGATGAAAGAAATGAGATATCAGGTCAGCTTATCTAAAAAAAAAAATGTACTTTTCACATAAATTAAAAATATTTGGCGTCCAGAAGGTCAAAACAGCCCTACATGAACTTGTGATTGCAACATCCAGCTCATCTGGTACACAGATGACTCCCAAGATGAATTGTTCAGCCGGTTCATACTTCTGAGGAGTAATATCGAACTGCTCAGACAACAGAGCTGCCATAAAAGGCATAACGGTGTGTTCTGGAGTACTCAGAAGCCCTACAAGAACAGGTGAGTGATGGTTGGAACGTCCAGATCGTTTGGGTACCCGATAGCTCCCTAAAAAGGGATCAGTGGAACCAGAACCAGTCTTAGTGTAGATATGACATATCTTAGAATTCTTTTAACCAGATTTGGTCATCGAAAACGGCATTTCCATGCTATAGGTTAACATGGAATGCCAGTGGTGAGTGGAGGAAGAAGAAACTGCACACCACGTCATCTGTAAGGGCTCAGTTCGAGGTTGAAACACGTGGAGAAGCTCCAAACTCCACCCAATAACGTTAAAACATCCAAAACAAGGAACTCGATTAAGTTTTCCAAGGATATGGTAGTTTTAAGTGGAACATATCACCAAGTCAACAATTATTGACTGCCAATTGTTCTGATTAAGATGCGAGTTCATATTTTATACAGGGCGCACAATAATTAACTCCTATTTTCGAAGATACAAAATTAAAATAATGAAAAAAATTTGTTTTTATTTAAATATTTTTGCTTACCTATCTTTTAACAGTTCTAATTGATACGTCTGCGCAGTTTTGTCGTTGTCTAGCTGCGCATTTGCTATCATGGCTTTCCGGAATTTTTCTTCGACCTCTTTCAATTCGTGCTGAAAATTAAATTGTTGCAAAATTACGTTGTTCTGCATAATACAATTTTTTATATCGACTGGTTGATTAAAATCGAATCAAATCATGACATAATATATAGGGTGGTATTTGGATCAATACCAAAAATTTAACCGATCTAATTAAACATGGATCGGATCGTTCAAATTGAAAATTACTTCATTTTTAAAGCGGTTAGTTATTTTTTTGTAATAAATATTTATTTATAAGACTTATGGGCTTTTCGATTTGATTTTCATATATAAAATTTGTAATTATTTAAATAAAAATTCCGCCACATAGAGAAAAGTCATTAAAATGTTATTTGATCTGATAGATTTATAAATTGTAAATTAAATATACAAAATTACCCAGTTAAATACGATTTTAATTATCAAATTTTCCATTAAATCTTCGATCACACTGTGAAAAATGCTTCAAAACACATTCAAGTGCATCTTATTTAACTTTTGTGTTCATTATACATAACCTCAATTTTTTCTTCTCGATTTACAAATTATTTTAATCGAACCCAACAGATCAGTTCCCAAATTATTTTTTGTGCCTTTTCGGTCAATATTTATCCCAAACTATACATTTTTAATAATTTATTTTGATTACGAGTGAAATAATCGATTCTATATCATCGATTATAGTGACACGCCATCTTGTCATCGATCGATTATAATCGAACCGATTTGCAAACCATAGAAATAAAACTTTCACAGAATTTCAACTAGAATTGAGTTTATTTTTCGACTCACCCTTAAATCTCTTAAGCTTCCGCCGTCTTCCAACGAATCTTCGGAGCTCCTTCGACTTGACAGATACCGAGTACCGGCACTCCTTGGAGTCCTCACCAAGGAAGTCGGTTCGGAAGCTAACATATCGAATTGTCTGTCGGCGTTTTCTTCTTGTTCTTTTTGTTGCCTTTCCAATTCGCGCATGCGTATCTCTCTCGCTTCCGCTCTGGCTTGTCTTTTCGCCCATAACCGTGCCTCTGCCTGGAAAATCAATAATACTAACTGACATATCGATAAAATTTTCCAAAATGCATCTATCTATGATCGATAAATTGCTAGGTTATGTAATAAAGAGGTCCAAATGTCACAAAACGTATAAAAAAGAAGATTCGTGATTGATATTGAACAATGGTTGTGAAATTATGAGGTTATGTTTGACGAATACATACTGACAAACTGTGTTCGGTTTAAACGTGATTCAAAAGTTATTTAATATCAAATATAAAAAAGTAAATAGTTTAGATGATGTATGTATCTATTGCCCCCGTAAGTTCCTTTTTATTTTTTTCTAATTATATTGTATTATCAATTGATTTATAAATACATGACACATTTTTATATTAATATGTATATATATATATATATACTATTTTTATCAAGAAAAAGATAATTGATAATGAGTTCAGATAAAAAATTTTATCTAAAATATTCTTTCATATAGAGACGCCAATAAAAATGATTCATACTTCTTCGCTAGTACTTTGCATAAAAGAATCTATCACATTATCGTCATTTACAACGGAATCACTAAAATCACTAACGTCCCCCGTATAATCCGAAGTTTCTGTTGTTGTAACACCTCTGATCGATAACGCGCCATTTTTTACCACGTCTTCCGACATTCCTTCACTCATCGTTATTTTTAACACGACCGCAAAAAGTACAAACAATTTTTGTTTTTTTCGATATTACCAACAAATACATTCGGTGAAATATTTTTGTTATCACCACACCTTGGAAAGTAGAACCGACACTACATAATTCACTTATTCGTTAGAAACATATTGCTGATCGTCAATAATACTGTCGTAAGCGATATTTATAAAGGTACTGATAACGTTATTTGTATTTTTATAAAATAGGAGAAAATGTGTTTTAAATTCGAACGATAAAGCTAATCTAACACAAAAAAATACGATGATTTTGTTGCTTTTTTTGTTTACCAGACAGATGTCGCCGATACTTCCATTTAAGTATTGCATTTATATTTTTTTGTTTGTATACTAAAATGTGTTTTACATATTGGAGATTACATAAACAGAACCGTTTTTAGTTGTAAACGTGGAAATTTATAATACAAAAAAGAATCTTAAATATCAATAGAATGAAAATGAATGTTTTGAGGTTATACTAAACTTGGAAGTTTTCCGCTTATTATAATTATATATAAAATAATATTGGAATTATTTCTATATTGTTCTATAACAATTATTATTAGATAACTTACCTCAAACCTCTTAATTTTTTGTGTAGAACAATATATTGTATTAAAAACTGAATTATTCGAAACTGATCTAAACTAAACGGCGTTGATATGAATCGGCCATATTGAATTGTTTGTTTTTTATAGATTACGTCAACTGAACGATTTATAAAATAATAAATAAAATAATGTGATACTAATAAAGTTATAGGGGAAATTATAAGTAACAAAACTTAAAAATAAGACTCGAAAACTCGTGTAAACAAGATAATTGCGATAAAAAAAATAAATGAAAGTGAGATTTATGTCATGCTTTGAGGTTATATCTGAAACTACAATAAAAACTTCTTATTGTATAATGTAAGCTGACAAAGGATAGATATACATCCGGTACGTGCAGCAAGGATGACGAATGCGTGCAATAAGTTTTTGTTTATTTTAGAAATTCCAAAGGATAAGCGGGTATTTACCATTTACCGTAGAAATTGTCAGCTGATATTGATTGAAACATTTCACAACTACGCTTATTTGTATATTTATTCAATCGGAATATTTTTTTACTTACATTTTTCTTAGACAACGACACCGTAGTCACCAACAACAAGTGAGGTTTGGGTTTTTCGTATAAACAGTCGCTGATTGACGGCGTTGATACGATTTTAGTCAAAAGTTTAAATTTATTTTCGTCCGGTACTTTTTGCACAGCAACCATGTCGTTTTTTGTTAGCAAACAATTCGTAACACAACGGAAGATAAATTAAAAAAGATTTTTTTTTTTCGGTAAATATTTGATTTTATCACGAGGAATTGTTAAGATTAATTATCATTTCGGAATAATAGACTTGTACTATGAATACTATATAATTTGATATTAAAAGTTAGGTTAAATTTGAAAAAAATCAACAACAAACTATATAATAATCGATTATATCAACTATAACGAATACTAAAATCGAAATTTTTTCATTTGAGACTAATAATTGTAAGAAAAAGTTAGTTTTGAAATCACAGTAGGTCAAACGAGGTTAACACGGTTTTTCGGCACTGAACGCGCGCGCACGTACACACAGCATCCGTCTTCGAAGATCGCAAGGCATGTAAAGACCGTCGTAGTATATGAATCTGGCCAAAGAAAACTTTTCATACCGACATAAATACCTTTAGACTAACCCTAATACACTACGTAGAGTGGAGACGGGTTCGTTGCCCAAAAATATAACGTTCGATATGGATACTAGATAAATACCGGATGTCCGGTATTTATCTATCATTGAGACAGACTTTTTTTTAATATATACATGTCAAAAATGACATATCATTATATTATTGCATCTAAATGTTCTTGATTTTAGGTCTCTTCTGTTTTAAAATTAGTTTTTTTTTTGATAATTCTAAAAAGAAAAATAAATTTTGACGTTTCTTCAAGTCTATCAAAATATTTTCATAATATTAATTAATAATATATTTAAGGTACCTCGTATAACAACTGTTATGTGATTATGTCATTATCTTTGAGATAAAAATGATATTTAACTAAAGTTTTTTACAAATATATTAATTAAATAACATTATCTTGAATATGTATACATTTTAATACGATTCCAAATCTACATTCAGTGATATAAACGTATAAATTCAAAGTGTGTGTGTATCTCTAAGCGCAGTAAGTATTTTATATTTAAAAACTCATTTCTAACTAGTTTAAACTATGTAAAAAACACTCCCGTTCAAAAGTTTTTACCAACTTTATATACGCCCATCCTTCAAGACATCCCTAAACTATCACGGAGCCTCCATCTTGTTTTATAGTCGAGATTAACATCCGACCTGCGCACAAACACTCTCAGACCCAAAAACCTCATCACTACATAAAAATTAGTCCCTAGACTACGAAAATTTACGAAAAACTTTTGACCGGCAGTGTATATCTTAATTTCGTTTTGGTGGAATGA